>NC_073414.1:11064536-11367036 GCF_028641065.1 Leucoraja erinaceus | reverse complement strand
TGCTCAAAGTCTCAACTTCTCTTGTTATGAAGGCCAATATTGCATTCGCTTTCCTCACTGCCTGCTGTACCTGCATGCTTGCTTTAATTCACTGATGATCCCGTTGTACTTCCCACTTTCCCAACTCGGCACCATATAGATAATAATCTGCGTTCCGATTTTTGCTACCAAAGTGGATAACCTCACATTTATCCGCATTAAACTGCCATGCATCTTCCCACTCCACCAACCTGTCCAAGTCACCCTGCAATCTCAAAGCATACTCCTCACAGTTCAGACTGCCAACCAGCTTTGTGTCATTTGCAAATTTGCTAATGTGACTTTAAATCCCTTCATCTAAATCATTGATGTCTATTGTAAATAGCTGCTGACCCAGCACGGAACCTTGCAGTACCCCACTAGTCACTGCCTGCCACTGCCTGCCATTTCACCACGTTTCAGTTAAAAACTCGAAAATTCAGCGATATTAAACCAGAAATTGCAACGTTCATTACAAAGGAAAAGGATTCTGAGAATAATGTCCAAATTGTTTGTTCGAAGAGAGAAATGTTTTTTCACGGTGATACAATGATTAAAAATAGTTTACAATACGCGTTTAATCAGTGAGCTGTGTTAATTGGACCAATGGGGGTTCCCTCTAATGAGTTCAGTGGACTTTCCTCAACTTTTTAAACGAATCCCTGGTATAAGACGGCGATACAATATTTTGCATGTAACCAGTTCAGACCGAAATGGGATACGCGGCCATTTATTACATTGCCAGCATTTACTATCCTACACTTGCAGCGGTTGGAATTATTGGTAAGAAAATGAATCCGGATAAAAGATGTTTCGTTTCAACCCTGTGTTATATTGTCGCAAATGTTCACTTTACTCCATCTTACGCTGATTTATCAACATTCTGCACTCATTTTATTATTTCTAATCTCGCTACGTTATTACGAATTTTATTGCTTCACAATTCGTTTTAATTGTATTCACTTGATTTTTATTGCGACTTGTTTCATTGGGCGGGGAAGCATGGCAAGGCTTTGCATTCAACTGGCGCGGGTGTCCCACGTTATCCCCTGTAAATTGTGAATGCGCGACGGCACACATTCAAAAAGCTTCAATACTACGAGCCCTGATCAACGAGAGATGTATGGAGACAGTCGATCCCATTTTGCAAATCGTGGACCATCAGCCGTTCCTGGCCATATCTGCACCGACTTTGCGTCAATAGCGTCCAAGTTTTTTTTTCGAGCAATCCAAGTTGTTTTTGGAGTGGCGGGAGACGTTATATCTCCCGCAACTCCACCAGTAGAATCCGCATGAGCCGAACCCGAGGACGACTCCCGAGCTTTACCTTGCATTGTCTCCTCTCCAACCCGGGGCGAGTTATCTCTGCTGCAGAATCGCTTTGCATTCATTTGAGATGGTATTTTGGCCTGATCAACAGTAGTGATATCGTAGTAATCGGTTTCGTACAATTCACCGATTAAAACATAAATAAATCCCATTTTAAAGAATACCGACATCAATTTCAACTGTTTTACTTTTGATCGGAGATCAGAGGGCTATTTAAACCGATTGAAACAAAGCCACGAATGCGGATTTGTACAGACATTAGCGTGGCATGTTATTGGCGTGCTGTCAAACAGACACAGCCCACGACCCATCCGCCACTGGTCTTTGTCCATCCGTCTCCACCCGACCTCGGCAATGGCTGCTACGGCTGCTGCCCATCGGTCTCCTGTCTTGGTACAGGCTTGGTTAATTGGACACAGAGATGGTGCTGGTTTGGTTTCGGCAATGTCAACTTTGTTATTTATGTCATTTTGCAATTAATTCATCCTGATTGGATTGAGCATTTCTCGAAGTAATTCTCTGTGGTTGTGCCTCTTGCAGTTAATTTAACGGCGATTGTGATCTTATGCCGCGGAAAGTGTGGTCTCTCCCACTGCATCACTCGCTACCTGGTGCTAATGGCGGCAGCAGACCTGATGGTGGTATTCGTTTCGATTATGGTGGAACAGATTAATAATATCTATGTGTTTCTTAGCTTCCTACTCATAACTCCGGTATGCGCCGTGACACTTGTTCTGAGAGTTGCAATCACGGACTGTTCCGTTTGGTTCACGGTCGCTTTTACTTTCGATCGCTTCATCGCCATTTCCTGTCAGAGGTTGCGAAATCAATATTGCACCAAGAGAACAGCGAATATTGTAGCGGTAACTGTTGGCATAGTGAGCTGTGTGAGGTGCATTCCGTTTTACTTTCTGGTGGAACCTTACGAAATAATTGACCGAGTACCGTGGCGTTGCGTCCAAAAAGTCGAGTTGTATACCTCGCCCATCTACAAAGCATACATTGTATTGGACAGTATCATAACACCGTTATTGCCGATCTGTTTAATCTTGCTCCTCAACGGTTTAACAGTAAGACACATTATTACAGCGAATAAAGTGCGCCGCGGTCTCAGGAGCATCACCGACAATCAGAAGGATCCGGAGATGGAGAATCGGAGAAAGTCAATGATTTTACTATTCGCTCTTTCAGCCAATTTCATTTTATTGTGGATGATCTTTGTAATACACTCCTTGATATGGCAAGTCGAAAATTACTTCTACACAGACAGATATTTAAATACCGCGATATATATCGCACAACAGTTCGGGTTTATGTTACAGTTTCTCAGTTCATGCACTAACACGTGTATCTATGGACTGACACAGATTAAATTTAGGGAGGAGCTGAAAAATGGAATGAAGTTCGTATTTACATTAAACGGGCGACTTTGTAAATAATAAACAAATCTACTTTGAAATAAATATTTGAAACTATTTCTGGATTCCATAAATGTCTCACACTTCGACATGTTTGGCAATGAGTTCTCTCAATACCCAAATCAGGCTGAATAAATAACTCCCATCGCGGTCTTTTTACCCTTGCAGCTTTTTAGTTCTATTCATGGGGATTATTCACCTTCTGATCTGATGCCACCTCTTTCGTGGTTTAGGAACGGAACATGTGCGTGGTCCGCCAGGGGTGGCGTTGCCGACTGCCTCTACAAGTTTCGCGATTGTAGCAACACTAGTTGCTCATTTTTCACCTGCACTAAAGATTAAAACGAATTTCTTCCCTTTCCCACTTCCCCAACTCGTATCCTTCCTTCCGGCTTTCAAGGTCCGGAACGTCTAATTTGTTTTTCTTTCCACGGTTGCGAACAGTTCTAGAATCACCTCTTTTCTTCCATATCCAGTAGATGAAGCATTGCGAAGTATTACATAGCGTGGATATTCAACAGGAAGCCTGCAGAGAATGAGTTCCCCATCTGTATCTGTTCCCCATGCCCGTAGATACATCCTAGTGTGCACACAAATGTCGCACGAACTCTCCCCACCCCCCGTCATCTATATATTTCCCTTACCCTGTACACTCGTCCCATAAACAAGTCGGATATTTCCATTTTACCTCCGGACGCTCCCTTTCCCTTCACGTATCCTTCCTTCCGGCTTTACATTTCACATCTTCTTATATGATGGCCTATTGACTCCTTTTCACCTCGAGCCTTTGTCACCTGTCAATGTGCAATCAACGCCTAGACACTCATCCCCACCCCCCACTCCACACCCCTTTGTGAGGTTTTAAAAGTTCTTCACGGGCAAACACAGCCCTGTCCAAAATAAAACCACATCTTCGGCCAGTTGTAGAAACTAAAAGAGGCTGAATAACCAGAGGGACATCAGAGCATTCCAGTGGCTCATTGGTCACAGCGTAGTCACTCATATGTCTGCCTGCGTATATCACTTATTCATACATAGAATTATAGAAGCATTGAAACATGAAAATAGGTACAGGAGAAGACAATGTCATAAAAGCCATTTACGGTGATCATGGCTGATCATCCACAATCAATAGCCCGTGGTATCTTCCCCCATATCAATAGATTGTGCTAGGCCCTGGAGCTCTATCTAACTCTCTTTCAAATGCATGTAGTGAATTGCCCTACTGCCTTCTGTGGCAGAGAATTCCACAAATTGACGACTCTCTGGGTGGAAACGTGTTTTTCTTATCTCAGTTTTAAATGACCTCCACTTTATTTTTAGACTGTGGCCCTGGTTCTGGACATGGGGAACATTGGGAACATTTTTGTTTAATTGTGGCATTTCTGACGTTTTAAATACCATTAATGAAGAATACCGATGTCGCTTTCAAAACATGTATACTCGTAAATGTATGAGAGATGTATTTTAACCTATTCAAATATTAAATGATGCCACAAAATTACCTCTCAGTGCCTACGGCCTACACGCCACTGATCCGTTTCCATCCTGTTCCATCTGACTTCAGGAATTAAGGCTGCTGCCCACCAGCCTCCTGACTCGGCAAAGGCAAGCACCATAGTGGATTGGACACAAATCCGGCGCAGGTTTGGACTCACCAGGGTTCAGACAGGGTTGTTTTAAACTGATTAAATTAAGCATTTTTGAAAGTAATTTATATGTGCCTCGTGCAATTAATTTAACGGCGATGTGATCCTATGCCGTGGGCAATTAGGTGTCTATCAATGCAGTACTCGCGGTACTCGCTACCTGGTGGTATTGGCGGCAGCAAATCTGATGGTGGTTTTCGTTATTATTATGTTGGATCGGATTCATAATATCTATATGTTTATTTGCTTCCTGGTCATAACTCGGGTATGTGCGGAAGCACTTGTTGTGAGGGTTGCAATGCTCCATTTGGCTACATCGCCATCTGCTGTCAGAAGCGGCGGGAACAATATTCCGCCGAGAGAACAGTGAATGTAGCTGTATTCCGTTTAACTTCGTGGTGAAACCTTACGAAATAATTGACCGAGTTCCGTCCCGTTACGTCCAAAAATCGGAGCAATATCCTTCGGCCATTTGCAAAGCCCTCATTTTATTTGACATTATCACAACACCGTTATTGCCGATCAGCTTAATCCTGTTCTTAAGCGTTTTAACAGTCAGACATATTACAGCAGGGAATAAAATTCCCCGGTGGCCGAGAAACATCGCCCAGAATCAGAAGGATCCAGAGATGGAGAACCGGAGAAAGTCAATGGTATATTGTTCGCTCTATCGGCCAATTTCATCTTATTGTGGATGCCCTTCGTAATACACCCCATGAACTAGCACGCGGAAAATCACCTCTACACAGACAGGTATATTTGTACCCACAACATATATCGCACAGCAGTGCTGGTTTATGTTATAGATTCTTAGCTCCTTCACCAACACTTGTATTTATGAACTGACACATTGAAAATTCAGAGAGGAAATGAAGAATAGAGTGAAGTACGTGGTAATATTAAATCAGGGATTCCCAAACGATTTCGTCCCATTTACCCACGGCAACTTTAATACCACATAACAATATTATTTCACTAATTGATGAATAACTAAAGATGAAGAGATACCGGTATACCGGTAGATTATCAAAGTCTACAGAGAGATTTACGTCATTTGGAAGAGTGGGCTGAAATATGGCAGATGGAGTTTAATGCTGATAAGTGTGAGGTGCTACATCTTGGTACGAAAAATCTAAATATGACGTACATGGTAAATGTTACCGACTTGAGGAATGCAGTCGCACAGAGGGATCTAGGAATAACTGTGTATAGTTCCCTGAAAGTGGAATCTGATGTAGATAGGGTGTTAAGGAAAGCTTTTGGTATGCTGGCCTTTATAAATCGGACCATTGAGTATAGAAGTTGGGATGTAATGTTAAAATTGTACAAGGCAATTGGTGAGGCCAATTCTTGAGTATGGTGTACAATTTTGGTCGCCAATTTATAGGAATGATGTCAACAAAATAGAGAGATCACAGAGGAGATTTACTAGAATGTTGCCTGGGTTTCAGCAGCTAAGTTACAGAGAAAGGTTCAACAAGATAGGTCTTTATACTTTGGAGCGCAGAAGGTTAAGGGGGGACTTGATAGAGGTATTTAAAATTATGAGAGGGATAGGCAGAGTTGACGTGGATAAGCTTTTTCCATTGAGAGTAGGGACGATTCAAACAAGAGGACATGACTTGGGAATTAAGGGACAGAGGTTTAGGGGTAACATGAGGGGGAACATCTTTACTCGGAGAGTGGTAGCTGTGTGGAATGAGCTTCCAGTGGAAGTGGTGGAGGCAGGTTCGATTTTATCATTTAAAAATAAATTGGATAGTTATATGGACGGGAAAGGAATGGAAGGTTATGGTCTGAGTGCAGGTAGATGGGACTAGGGGAGAATACGTGTTCGGCACGGACTGGAAGGGCCGAGATGGCCTGTTTCCGTGCTGTGATTGTTATATGGTTATATGTTATATATGGTATTGTGGACGGGTGGAGGGAGCGGGTTAACACAGAGGCACCGGCGTTCTTGCATTTTCTCAGCAGTATCTCCTATGGAAATAGGGCCGGCAGCTTTACTCATGGATTGATGATCTCTGTTAGTGAGTAATTGCAACTTATTCACCAACAAATGTAATCAGTTTTAGTGAAGTTTAGTATAGTTTATTGCCAAGTGCACCGAGGTACAGTGGAACGATTTTTGATGTATTCACCAGTCGGTGGAAAGACGATACATGATTATAATCGAGACATCCACAGCGTACAGTTAAAAGGAATAACATACAGTGCAAGATAACGTCCAGTAAAGTTTGATTAAAAATAGCCCGAGCGTCTCAAATGATGTAGATGTCAGCACAGTGTCGCTCTCTAATTGGTGATATGTTGGTTCAGTTGCCTGATGAAAGCTGGGAAGAATCACCACTTGAAACTAGAGGTATGTGGTTTCACACTTCTGCACCTCAATTGCAATGTATCCCGATAAACTGCATCCTGCGGCGCATTTGTAGAAGTCGGTGAGCCCTGTTTAGGCCATGCAGAACCTCCTAGGACTTCTGACGAAGTAGAGGAGTTGCTCTGCGTTCTTGGCCATTGCTTCGGTATGGCTACTCGCGGACAAGTTGCTGGCGACATTTACACCAAAGAACCTGAGGTTTTCAGCCATCTCTACCACGGTGTCTCAATGTATACCGAGGTATCTGTATCGCCTCGCTCCTTGAAGTCGGTCACTATATCCTTTGCCTTGTCGACAATGAGAGAAAGGTTGTTGTTTTGGTTATTTTCTCCCCAATGTGCAGTGAATCCAGCGAACCCTCCCATCTGCCACTGCAGTTTCCCTGCTTTAAGATGGCGGCGCTGGCTTAACAGCTGCGGCCCACCTGCAGTCCGTCTGTTTTTTTTTTCTTTCGTTTTGTTTTTTTGCCATGTTTTAGTTAATTTTGTTTTATTAAGTTGTGTATGTATGGGGGTGGGGTGGGAGAAACATGCTGTGGCCTCTTCCTTCGGGGGATGCGACTTTTTCTTCGGTCGTATCCCCCGTCTCCGTCTGCGCCGAGGCCTAATGGCGGAGCTGGCGGCAACGGAGCTGCAGCGGCGGCAGCGGCGGCGGAGACCTGACTCGGCCCTGGAGCTGTAGCGGCGGCAGCGGCAGCGGAGACCGGACTCGGCACCGAAGCTGTAGCGGCGGCAGCGGCAGCGGAGACCTGACTCGGCCCTGGAGCTGTAGCGGCGGCAGCGGCAGCGGAGACCGGTCTCGGCACCGAAGCTGTGGCGGCGGCGGCGGCAGCGGAGACCTGACCCGGCACCGAGGCTGTGACGGAGGCCGCGGCGGCGGAGACCTGACTCGGCACCGAGGCTGTGGCGGCAGCGGCGGCGGCAGCGGCGGCAGCAGCGGAGACCTGACTCGGCCCCGAGGCTGTGACGGAGGCCGCGGCGGCGGAGACCTGACTCGGCCTCTGAGCTGTGGCGAGGCAGCGACCACCCGCGGAGTTTGAACCGTCGCCTCGGCGCAGAGGGAGAACAAAGAGGGAAGAGCCAGAGACTTTAAGATTTTGCCTTCCACCACAGTGAGGAGGTGTTTGGTGAACTCACTGTGGTGGTTGTTAAATTTGTGTTGACTATGTGTTTTGTCATTTTTTTGTAAATTATATGTATGACTGCAGGGAAACAGAATTTCGTTCAGACCGAAAGGTCTGAATGACAATAAACGAATCTAATCTAAATCTAATCCAGACGTTTCACCGGTGCCTGATCTGGTGAGTGTTTCTCTCTCTTTCTATATAACACGCGTAATACAGCGTGGAAACAGCCTCCCTCTGGGTACTGAGTCCATTCCAACCCTCGTAAATTGTTACACTAGATCTATTTAATCCCATTTTAACACAATTTCCCACACACGGGGCAATTTACAGAAGATAGATAACGGATAAATCTGCGCGTGTTTGGAATGTGGGAGGAAACGTGAGATCAGTACAGACAGTACCCGTAGTCAAGCTCGAACTCAGGTGTCTGATGCTGTGAAGTACAACCTACCGCTGCGCCACTGTGCCGCCCTAGAAAGCCCTTATGATTGATGGAAATATTGGCTTCATGTTTTGGCTTCATATGTCAGCGAAGAAAGCGAATGGCATGTTAGCATTCATAGCAAAAGGATTTGAGTATAGGAGCAGGGAGGTTCTACTGCAGTTGTACAGGGTCTTGGTGAGACCACACCTGGAGTATTGCGTACAGGTTTGATCTCCTAATCTGAGGAAATACATTCTTGCCATAGAGGGAATACAGAGAAGGTTCACCAGACTGATTCCTGGGATGTCAGGACTTTCATATGAAGAAAGACTAGATAGACTCGGCTTGTACTCGCTAGAATTTAGAAGATTGAGGGGGGGTCTTATAGAAACTTACAAAATTCTTAACGGGTTGGACAGGCTAGATGCAGGAAGATTGTTCCCGATGTGGGGGAAGTCCAGAACAAGGGCGTCAGAGTTTAAGGATAAGGGGGAAGTATTTTAGGACCGAGATGAGAAACGCATTTTTTACACAGAGAGTGGTGAATCTCTGGAATTCTCTGCCACAGAAGGTAGTTGAGGCCAGTTCATTGGCTGCATTTAAGAGGGAATTAGATGTGGCCCTTGTGGCTAAAGGGATCAGGGGTTATGGAGAGAAGATAGGTACAGGATACTGAGTTGCATGATGAGCCATGATCATATTGAATGGCGGTGCAGGCGCGAAGGGCCGAATGGCCTACTATTGCACCTATTTTCTATGTTTCTATGTGTCTATGCTCCGCTGCCCCAAATCTTAAAATACAACTAGTAATCTTAAATCTAAGTCACAGACCCGGTGTTTAACTTGCCTTTGAATCACTTCCTCTGGAAGGCGACTCCGGGCTGTCAAATATGCCACAGCCAGACATAAACACAGTTTTGTCCACGAGTAGTAGCTCTACTCAACAGCCAAAAATCTGTAGCCTCCCTTTGATCTGGTATTTTGTTGGTTCGCATGCTTGATCAATGGTGTTTTGTCATTAATTTTTTATTACGTTTAATAACGTAACTTCACTGTATGTCATTTTCTGAGTCATTCGTGTGAAACTGTCACTGTATGTCATGTTGTACTTACTTACTTTACTTACTTACTTAGCTTACCTTAAGGCTTACTTAAATTCCTTGTATACTTACTTATACTTACTTACCTTAATACTTAACGGACTAGCTGGTTACTTACTTACTTACTGTATAAAGACGTAGTGCGTGGTTGCGACATTTTGCTCTTTTTGGGGAGGATGGTTTCACGGCTCACTTCTAGCTGGTGTTGCACATCAAATGCTGTATCCCCACAAAACCTATCACGGAATCGGGAGAAAGCGCACAGGGAAGTACATCTAAGATGATCAGCCATGTTGCTACTGAATAGTGGTCCAAGCTGGAAGGACCTAAGCCTGTTTTTTTTAATATGTTTCAATGTCTGTGTCCAGTGGGAGAAGTGCAGGAGGGAATTTACTTCTAAAACAGCTCAGTTGCGTCGTACCTGCAGTTCAGTGGGAGAGCGAATGCTTTGCATTTGAAGTCCTGGGTCCAATCGCCGGCATCTCCACACTGGTGACCGCGCATTTTGTTCAGCGAGGGGAAAATCCTGAAGAGGTCCGACCAAAGGGCGCAGCGGTAAAGTCGCTGCCTTACAGCGTTTACAGCGCCGGAGACCCGGGTTCGATCCTGGCAACATGTGCTGTCTGTACGGGGTTTGTACGTTTCCCCGTGATCTGCATGGGTTTTCTCCGAGACCTTCAATTTCCTCGCACACTCCAAATACGTACAGATTTGTAGGTTAATTCCCTTGGTATAGGTGTAAAATTGTGTAGGATAGTGTTAATGTGCGGGAATCGCTGGTCGGCCGGCACGGACTCGGTGGGCCGAATGGCCTGTTTACGCGCTGTTTCTCTAAACTAAATTAAACTAATCTCAGTTGCGTTACCTCATAAAACTGACATTGCCGTCCGAGAGTTGAGAAAGTTAAATCTGACAGCTAAATTGTGTCATCTGACCTGCAATACTGCGCGCAGACGTAATGCTGCAGTTCCCTATCGCCTCCATACACTGCGATGTGTAAGTTTTACCGATGATGCTCCCTTAGCCATGGAAAGGCTACGTTTCAAAAAACGACAAAAGATTGTTTCGGGTACGTTCAGGGCAAATTAATGTGATTCTAACAGCATCTGCCGTTTGTCAGTTCCACGCGGTAATGAACTGGGCTGGGTCCGGAACATTCCAGGGCCTCTTAAGTCCATCTGTGTTCGAACTATCGCAGTATGTCGTGATGAAACAATTCACGATCATTTCGACATTACATGTGTAGACGTTCGTTTGTTGGAGTATCTGTTTCCATCTTATACATTTAAAGCAGCGGGATAATGAAGGGAACGGAAGGCATGTTAGAGATGAAAAGGTCATGGAGTTCGAGGCGGCAGTTGCAATTCTCAATGTGTTTTTGTGCGTCTTAATTAAAGCGGGGGGGGGGGTGTACATTTTTAGGGGGACGTGCGAAAGATTGCCTCGGATTAACCCAGACATTTCTGAGGGTTGATATTGTTTGTACCCAATGGTCATAATACCTGTTAAAACGAATTCCGGGTGGTTAAAATAAGCAAGAGAATAATTTATAGGCTCTCGACCGGTTCTCATATTTTTTCAAATGTTATTAACATAATTTTTTATATGGCCAGTATCCATTTATGCAATAAGCCGAGATGTTTAGAATGATTTGTGAACGGAAGATCCTCGCCTATCAGTGGGGAAAAACAAAGAGCTGTAGTCACTCAGCCAATCAGGAGTATTTGCAGAGGGAAATGGACAGACGAGACAGTCATTCAGACTGATCATTTCCATCCGCACGTGGTGTCTGACACGCTGAGTCCGCCAATAGCTTGCCTTTTGTTTTTGGCTGAAGATTCCAGCGTCTGCATTCTCTGGGCCTCTTCGTTTATTAAACGCCTTGAGGTGAAAATATAAGTCTGCGGCTGATGGGATCCACCAGGATTTTAGACTGTGAGCGTCTACACGGAATTCATTGATTTTGGACGTTCCCACAAGAACAAACCATTCAGTCCACTTAATTGTGTCCAGGTCTGCTGCTTCAATTCTCAAATGTCAAAACTCCAATTGATCAAGCCTAGCTTGCCCAACCTTTGCAAACAGTTTACCATATGTTCATTCACAATAGGTGATGTGCAGTCGACTGAAGGTGGTTGCATGAATGGTGATGGGAAGTTTGTTTTCACGGGATGTAAAAATCTTCTATAGTTGAGTTGGGCACAAATGCACCTCCTATCGCAAATTTGACGAACATCCTTGACCTGAAAGCTTTATTTCCTTTCCCACTGATAGCGGGATAAGAGAGACGCCAACGGCAGACTTGTACTCATATACAGATCTGTTTTCAGTACCATGGTCCCATCCAAGCTTCTCCAAAGTCGTGGAACTTTAAGTCAACGGTCTCCTCTATCCCTTCCCACCCAAACTACTCCTTCCCCATTTCCCTGCAACCGCAGGAGATGCAACACCTGTCCCTTTACCCACCCCCCTCGATTCCACCCAAGGACCCCGACAATCTTTTCAGGTGAGGCAGACGTTTACTTGCACCTCCTCCAACCTCATCTATTGTATCCGCTGTTCCACGTGTCAGCTTCTGTACATCGGCGAGACCAGGCTCAGGCTCGACGATCGTTTATCTGATCACCTCCGTTCAGACCGCGTTAACCTACCCGATCTCCCGAGTGCTCAGCACTTTAACTTCCCTTCTCATTCCCAAACTGACCTTTCAGTCCTGGACTTCCTCCATTGTCAGAGTGAGGCCCAGCACAAATTGGAGGAACAGCACCTCATATTTCGCTTGGGCAGCTTACACCCCAGCGGTATGAACATTGACTTCTCTAACTTCAATTAGCCCTTGCTTTCTCTTTCTCTCGACCCCCCCCCCCCCCCCCTTTCCCAGTTCTCCCACCAGTCTTACTGTATCATACTACATTCTATCTTTGTCCCACCCATTCCCCTGACATCAGTCTGAAGAAGGGTCTCGACCCGAAACGTCACCCATGCCTTCTCTCCAGAGATTCTGCCTGCCCCGCTGAGTTACTCCAGAATTTTGTGTCTAACTTCGATTTAAACCAGCATCTGCAGTTCTTTCCGACACACCCTCTCCTCTGACTGGATCCACGCTTTCCTGACCAACAGACCACAACCAGTAAGTGTAGGTGATGAATCAGCCTCTACGGTAATCTTCCACACTTGTGCTCTGTAAAGATGTGTTCACAGCCCTTGTCCACACTGCTTATACTTCCACAACTGTGCAATCATGCACACATCCCAGACAATTTACAAATTCGCATCGTAATGGGCCGGATATCAAATAATGAGGAGACTGAGCACAGGAAGAGGATTCAATACTAAACTAGACATATGGAGTTATATAACATTGAACAACCCCCCTTGGCTCATTTCTAAGATCAAAATGCCCCAGGAAAGCCGATTGCACATGCTTGACCACTAGTCCTCTAAACATTTCCCATTCAATCTTGTTATTGTTTTTATTTCTGCGGGTTTCCCCATAATTTATGAAAATACGTCAATCGCCAATCTGGCAATTTAAGAATTTTCCAGTCGGAAAATCAAAGAGAACGCTTCTATCAGAGACAGGACACAAAACAAATGCTGACAATCTGAAACAGGATTCATTTTAATAACGCAAGAATGCTAGAAATACTAAAACGTGATGGAGCACTAGTGGAGACAAATTGGATCAACATTTCAGGTCGAACACTATTTGGCAGATCAAAGACATTAGCTTGTCCTAAATTCCCTTATTTATCTTAATTACTTTTGCTGTCTAAGTTTTAAATACAATAAAGCGGTATTATTCTGAGGGTTATGTGACCTGTACTCAAATCAACAACCAGCAACATTCAAATTATGTATTCGTCATTAGGGGGGATCGAAATGTTCATAATCCAATAAGCGAAAGCTTTGATGAATGAGGGAAGTGTCGTATGAAGATTGGCGGCGCCTTTTCATCATCAGTTAGGCCCGGATACATCCCTGCGAACGAGACCATCCCGAGAAGAACGCAGACCGTTTAAATCATTGTGCCCCTCAAAACGTTCGTCAGTTATGCCGTTTTACATGCGCGAGCATTTTTTTGTTTACATGCCACAGGCGCACCTCTGACATCAGACCCCTCTCATGGCATGTCAGCGATTAGCCCCCTCGCATTACATATGTACAGGAAATGCTCCATAACGCAAACATCCCTGTGTGAGACAGGGTTTTCATTTTGTAGCTCTCAGTTGCGTAAAGAGGTTCATTGTCCGCGCCGAATAAGCAATGGTTAACCGTGTTTGCACTATTTGCATGAAAAACCGACAGATTTAGTGTCATTTAATTTAACGCCTGATATTCACTTGTAAGTAATATTTCTCCAGTTACCAAAGAATAATATGCACTGATGTCGCAGGAATCGATAACCCAGTGTTTTGGAATAAAATGGTGTAAATGTAACCATCATGGCAGCACCATTTATTTCGTTGGCACAGTTTCCCGAGGTAACAATGCTGCCTACCTTAAGGGCCTGTCACACCAGCATGCGACTGCATGCGGCGAGCGCGACCAAACCGGAAGCGGGGCCCGCGCGGAGGTCGAGTGATCCCGTACGTGAAGTTCGAGCGAAGTCCGCGAGAAGGTCGCGCTAGGCTGCGTACGGCGTCGAGACGGTACATATGGCGTCGAGACGGTGCTTACGGCCTCAATGCGGCTGCGGGACGACAGGCCGTTGCCGCGCGGAATCTTTGGACAGAGTCAGTTTTTTCGGAGCCCCGCGCGATGTCGGGACCTGCTCCGCCATACGGCTCCGGCGACCGAAGTGGGACCGGCCTCGTGAGGCCGTACGGCTCAAGCGGCCACGTTAGGTCGCGCTTGTCGCATGCAATCGCATGCTGGTGGGGCTGGTGTCCAACAGTGAGGCAAGTGCTTACACAAAGCAACGGCATACTTGACAACCCTACGAATCATTTATAATATTTATTTCAAAACTCACTCAAGTTCCCATTTTACTATGAGATTACTTACACAGTTTCCCAATTAATGTAAACAAATATTTCATTCCATGCTTCAGTTGTTCCCTGAATTTCCTTTGGGTTAGTGTATAAATGCACGTGTTGGTGCACATACTGAGCATTTGCAAAACGTATCCTAACTGTTGTAAAATATATGTTGGGGTGTTAAAATATCTGTCCATGTAAAAATAATTTTGCGTTTGCCAGTTCACAGATGATACTACATAGGGCATCCAAAATAATATGAAATTGGCTGATATAGCGAATAACAAAATCATTGACTTTCTCCGGTTCTCCACTTCTGCATCCTTCTGATTCTCGCTGCTGTTCCGAAGTCCTTTCCGGACCCTATTTGCAGCTATAATATGTCTGATTGTTAACCCATTGAACAACAGAATTAAACAAATCGGTAACAGCGGTGTTAAGATACTGTCAAGTAACTCGTAGGCTTTCCAGCCGGCTGAAGTAAAGTATTCTGCCTTTAGGGAGCCTCGCCAAGGAACATTGTCAATTATGACATAAGGCTCCACCGCAAAGTAAAAAGGAGCACTCCTCGCACAGCTAATTGCGACCACTGTCGCTATAACCACCGTGGCTGTTTTTTCGCTGCAGTACCGTTCACGAAACGTATGACAACATATTGCGATAAAGCGATCGAACGTGAACCCCACCGTCAACCAGACAGAACAGTCCATAGTTACAACCCTCAGTACAAGTGTCAGGGCGCAGAGCGGAGTGATGAGTAAGAAATTGGCATAAATATAGATATAATTGATCTGCTCCACTACACCAACAACGAGAACCACCATTAGATCTGCTGTTGCCATTCCCACCAGGTAACGGGTGATGCATTTGGAGAGGCCGCACTTTCCACGTGAGAGGATCACAATTGCCGTTAAATTAACTGCAAAGATGAAAAAAACAATAACAAGTTAGCTCCAGGATCACCAAACCTCGTCCGTTTTATTTTATGTAAATGTTGACAATGCCGTATGGCGGTTTGAATGGTTTCCTTCTTCTAACTCGGTGTCGGATCAGGCTGGACTGGAATGGTCCAAAAAGGGGGCCATTACAGAACACCAGCTGGTGGAATGAAGGGATACGGGGAGAAGGCAGGCACGGGTTATTGATTTGGGGACGATCAGCCTTGATCACAATGTATGGCGGTGCTGGCTCGAAGGGCCACATGGCCTCCTCCTGCACCTATTGTCTATGTTTCTATGTGTCTATGTTTCTATGGTAGAGTGAGAATCCTGTTGGTCCGCACTCCGCCGCTGCTCTCCGCCTGGACCACTATTACGGCGGTCCGCAGTGGCCGTTTCGCGGCATTTTCTCTGCAGTTTAGAGCAGGGTTTCTGATGTCCACGGCGTACTTACCGGTGAGTATATGAGCAGAGGTGATCTACTGCAGTTGTACAGGGTCTTGTTGAGACCACGCCTGGAGTAGTGTGTACAGTTTTGGTCTCCTAATCTGAGGAAGCAGGAATTTTGTTCCCGATGGCGGTGCTGGCTCGAAGGGGCGAATGGCCTACTCTTGCACCTGTTTTCTATGTTTCTATGTAAGCAAATGACCGCCTGAGTCACCGAGACCTGGCCTGACGTCGGTGCTGAAAATGCTGAAGTGAGCATTGATGGTAGCGATAACGTGATCAGAGATAATCTGCGTCTTCTGGCATAACACATTCCGACAGAAGAACCAAAGGTAAAAAAATAAAACAGTCAAAGGGGAAAACCGAGAGACCTTTCCTGATACAGATGAAATTGAAAACATTTAGGCAAATGGGATTTCTCATGTCCAGCGTATCGGATATAAAAAGGAGAATTCATCGCCGGGAACCTCTTCGTTGACTATTTTGTTTCATGCTTCTCTTCCGTGATACCCATGCCTACAAGAAAATGCGCCAAGAATTCAAAGGAAAGTTACGAAGAGAGAATGCTGGCAAATTGACAATATTAGCACCGATTTGATTGATGCAATTAACAGAATAACCGATCGTCAAAAGAAGCAATGTACATATTAAAATAAAAATTCTGAAGTCTGAAAACTCTGAAGACCCAGAGACTCTAAATGCGTCATTGAAACGGGACGTGCGAACGCGACTTCTGTTCTCTACATGTGGTACAGCAAGAAGAACAAAACTAACGCATTGTAATCAACTCCGCCATCTTACCCGGGGTACCAACCGCTGCAAGCACAGGATAGAAAATCCTCACAATGTGGTAAATTGCTGGATATCCCATTCTCCGTGCGAGACACCGATCAGTTGTACTCAACGACTCTACTAACTGTGTTTATGGGCATTGGTTTAAAAAACTCTTATACAAGAAAGGGAATTTCACTGAGGCAATTAGTATGGCCAACACATCAGGCACACCCTACTGAACAAACACTTACCATAAACTATTTTTACTCACTGCAATGAATTTCACTCGTTGCTCCTTGTGGGATATTGCACATGCGATTGATTGTAATGTTTTTTCTCATCCTGTTAAAGAATTATTATTGTCGCGAATTCTTTTGGTTGGAACCAAAAACGATTTGAACTACGTAAATGGAACGATTTTGTGGATCAATATTTTATATAACAGGAAGAATCAACTACAAATAAGCAGAATTTATAACATTACGCGTAGCACGTGTTTTTCGTCAAATTCTGTAAGGCAATTTAAGTTAGCAAGGGAAGTACTGTCTGTCTTCATGGAAAGGGGAGAGTTTACGCCACTCTTTTCCCGTTGGAACCAAGTATCACAGGGCACTGTACATCTCAAAATCAATGCTCACTGTTCCATCCACCTCCGATGATAGCAGCGCACCCAAACCAGCATTAGAGTGTTTGTACTCAGTTAGTAGGAAGCTGAGTTCCAGTACTCAGCTGTAGGAGGAATACCATGTACCTGAACAGCGTTCAGAAACGACTCACTCGGGTGATACCTGGACTGGTTGACTGCAGTTACGCGGAGGGATTAGAATGCGACGGCTTTTGTTTTTAGGGCCTGACATGAGTTAATAAAACTATGAGCGGCGAATACTAACTGAGCGGTCGCAGTCATTTTGACGCGGATAGTCGTGTTAAAAACCAGGGGGCATCGATCTAAGTTGAGAGTGGAAAAAACTAACGAAGATCTGATGCACAACTTTGTCACAGGCTATATCGGAAACAAAATGGTAGTGGCGGTGTTAGAGGCGAGCATAACTACGAAGTTTAAAATACATGAAAACCGGTACATGGACATGGATGACTGAGAGGGATATGGGCCAAATGCGGGTAAATGGTAGTTGCTCGGGGAGGCAACTTTTTCTGGAGAACAGTCCCGACCCGAAACGGCACATGTCCGTCTTCTCCACGGATGCTGCCGGGCCCGCAGAATTACGCCAACATTTTGTATCCGACGTTATCAGCATGGATAATTTGGTGCGAGAGCCTACTTCCATGCTGTACGATTCGTGATTCTAGATTCACGTGTGAAAAACACAGGGGGTCATGTTCACGAAACCAGTTGGAGTATTAGTCCAACTGAAGATCAACTCTTCTAGCTCCGTTCGCCCAGAAACAACCGGACTTCTCCCACTGGAAATCCTGACCACCCCGTCGGCCGTTTGGCGGTGGGCCTTGTGTTTTATCTTCCATGTTCTCCGGAGATGTTGTCTGACCTGCTGAATGATTGCAGCACTTTGTGCCCTTGTGTTTCTACGTACATTAATCTCCTTGTAGACTTTATCGAATGTTATCTTAAACTATTTGTTGTACCCTTTCTCCTTTAGCTGTACATTGTTAGCAGCTTAGTTGTACCCATGTATAGTCTTTATTTTACTGGATAGCACGCAACTAAAAAGTTAAAGCTGCACCATGGTACACGTGACAATGATAATCTAAACTAAACTAAACCTTTACTTCTGCAATGTTTCTTAGGCTAATCCCCCATTTTTGCCAGATCACTTTCAATGTTGATTCAGATTCAGATTCAATCTTTATTGTCATTGTGCAGTGTACAGTACAGAGACAACGAAATGCAGTTAGCATCTCACCCAGATGAGCGAACATAGAATAATGAGCAGTAAAATATATATATATATGTATATACATTAGCAATAGTGCAATTTGTCTGGGGGAAGGAGTGTCCGGGGGGAGGGGGGGGTGACTGGCATTCACCAAGGTGCAGAGTTAAGTTGTGCAATAGCCGCAGGGAAGAAGCTGTTCCTGAACCTGCTGGTCCGGCAACGGAGGGACGTGCACCGCCTCCCGGATGGGAAGAGGGTAAACAGTCTATGGCTGGGGTGAGAGCAGTCCTTGACGATGCTGCGCGCCCTTCGCAGACATCGCTTGCTGTGGACAGACTCAATGGGAGGGAGTGAGGAACCGGTGATGCGTTGGGCAGTTTTCACCGCCCTCTGCAGTGCTTTCCGGTCGGAGACAGCTGTAGCCATACCATACTGTGACACAGTTAGTAAGGATGCTCTCGGTGGTGCAGCGGTAGAAGTTCGCCAGAATCTGAGAAGACAGATGGACCTTCTTTAGAAGATGCCAATGTCTTGCTAAGCATTACATTCAAATCTTTATTTTGTGTTATTCTTCGCCATGAAACACTGGCAACATTTTTCATTATTTACTTTAAGATCGAGTCCCGGAGTCATAGAGTGATGCAGCGTGGAACCAGCCACAGCTTGCCCACACCGGCCAACATGTCCCAGCTACACAATTCCCACCTGCCCGCGTTTGGTCCATATCTCTCCAAACCTGTCCTATCTATGTACCTATCTTACTGCTTTTAAATAGTGTGATACTCCTTTCCTCAACTACCTCCTGTGGCAGGATGTTGCATGCTCCCATCACCCTTTATGTGGAAAAGCTACCCCTCAGATTCCTATGAAATCCTTACCCCTTCACATTAAACCAATGGTCATCGATTCACCTACTCCGGGCAAGAGACTGTACATCTACCCGACCTATTCATCTTATGACTTTATACACCTCTATAAGATTACCCCTCATCGTCCACCGCTCCAATGAATAGAGGCTCAGCCTACTCAACCTCTCCCTCAGACTTCAGACCCTCTGATCCTGGCAGCACCCTCGTAAATCTTCTATGTACCCTTTCCATCTTTCCTATAAGATAATGCCCAGAACTGAACACAATACTCTAAATACGGCCTCATCAACATCTTATACCACTGCAACATGACCTCGCAACGTCTATAGTCAGTTGTATTACTAACTAAGTTGCCTTTACTTTAACTAGCCTCCTAACTTTTAATTTAAGCGTAGTGACATCCAGCGGCATAAGACCTCGTAAAATGATAACCTGAATTGTTTCCGTATAGTTCTTGTTTTGAGCAACATCCTATACCATGACTCAATGAAACACAGTTGAAATAATCCATTTGTTCACCAGGTGATAATGCCAAGTGTCGCCGAACAATGTTTGGTCAATAGCCAGAAGTGTGAAGCGTTTTGCTCCCTTTCTTCCACACAACGTTCTCTACTTGTCCAGTTCATCTCGCACCTCAGACCATTCCCTCCCTATAGGCTGTGGGCCGAGGAGCTTTATTCTGCAGTTTCGTGACCCAAGTCACCAAACTACATGAAATTTTCACGTATTGTGTAAAAAAAATCATATAAATCACCCGTGAAACTCGTCATGAACAAGACATGCACATTTTTATTAAATTAGAGAAAAAACGGAAAAATTTCGGGTAATTTTTAGTCCAATCAAAGCACTTTAACATTGAGTTGTCTGCCAGTTGGCCAATCACGCGCTATGCTTCAGGCTAGCACACAAAATGGCTGAGGGGGCTTTACTGATGCCTGTTTTACTGGAGATTCGGATTTGTTGTTCTGTGGAATAAATGTCGTGGAAAGTTGCAGCAGGTTAATTGAATTTAGTGGGAAAAGTATTAAAAAGGCTGAAGAAAATGCTGCTAAGTGGATGGAAGTGCAAGAAAGCCTTGAAAGCAAACTCGCTGCTGAGGTGCTGGAACACAAAGATTAAGACAGCCAGGAATCAACTCTAACTGAAAGGTAAGATCTAAAGTCTGAATTTATGAAAATCTATCTGCATGGACTCATTCTCATTCAATCACTTACTCCATTCAATCATTCATTCACTCATACATTTATGCCTTATTCATTCACTCATTCATTCATGAAGTTGAGGGCCTAAACTATGTTTCCAAAACACAGTCAATTAAACATTGTCACTAATGCCAGTCTGTTGTAGAGTCTTTAACAGCTAATCACGGAGCTGCCTACGATAACTCACCGGGAAAAAGTGCTCCGATCGCGGGGCCTAGGTACCCGCGGTATAGTGAAGCTGCGGTCTCAATTAATAAGCGGCCGATTCGCGAACGCGGGCCGCGGACCATCTCCGGGGGGGGGGGGGGGGGGGGGGGGGGGGGGCGGGGGGGGGGGGGGGGGGGGGGGGGGGGGGGGGGAATAGGCTGTACATAGTGCCATCTGTAGCGGCCGTTTTCAGGCACCGACAACGGGAGAAAAACGGAGGGATATCGATCGCATTTTATAGGTTTCCATTGCCGTGCGAAATGGTCAGAAATGGTTAATGTTTCTGTAGAAATGAATTGGTGATATGTGAACTTGAACTAGTTTTTCTATGGTAGTAACCTATTGTTATTCTCATTAACATTCTTCTTGGTTTCTTGGTCCTCCAAAATATTCCAAATGGAATTTAAACTGGAGGTGGAATTTTATTAAGATTAATTAACATTATGTATTAACAATTGTTAATTAATTTATTAATTATTATTAATTAACAACATTTATTAACATTAAGAAGAGGTTGACATTTTATGAATTGACGTCCATGCAGACTTAATGACTATGAGATTTTTTTCTGTAGCCTCTTGAAATAACTTATCAATTGTAGCAAATTACCGTGTAAGTCTCATTGACACTTTATGAATTGAAGTCCATGCAGACCTAGGTACTATGAGATGGTTCTTTCTCTAGCTATTCTGCACCATCTGCTTTTGCACTTGAACTTGAAGTCTTATCTATGGCAGTAAATTACAGTGTCAGTCTCATTGACATTAAGAAGAGATTGACATTTTATGAATTGAAGTCGATGCTGACCTAAGTAATATGAGATTTTTTTTCCTGCAGCTTTGGCCCCTCCACTCTTCAGAGCCTAGCCACACAAAATATGATTACATTCATATTTACAGGTTATATATATGTATATATATATACTGGTATAATGATATATAGTTTAAATGGACTGCAACACGGAAATAGGCTGCCCATGATGTAATACGGGCATTGGCCAGTAGATGGCGCTTATTTTCCCGATCTCTATTTCTAATCAGTTTAATTAATGTGCAACGTTTGGCAATGACGAGTTATGACATCCTTCTCAATTATATTTCTTCTAAATCTGTGGAAAATGTCATGTAGTTTGGTGAGTTGGGTCACGAAAACTGATTTCTAGACACATTTTTGATGCTCGGCCCACAGCCTACTAGCTTTGAAAGTTATTCCACATTCGTTTCGGCGGCATTAGGTGACATTTTCTTAGTGCTACATCAACGTAAAGGACAAAGGAAAAAGGACATTTATTGTCACATACACCAATTGGTGCGGTGAAATTTGAGTTGCCATTGCAGCACATCAATAAATTGAACGTAACATTCTAGAATTTAACATTAAACATAAAAAACATCCCCCCACAGCGGGATCAACGTTTCCCACTGTGAGGGAAGGCAGCAAAGTTCAGTCCATTTCCTCCATGTTCACCCGTGGTCGGGGCCTATTTGAGGCCTCCGCAGTCGCCGCTACGGCAGCCCGCTGTTTCAGGCCCTCTCGCCGTAATAATGGCACTCCGGCGTCGGAAGACACTCTCTCAGCGGCTTGGAGTTTCGAAACGGCCGCTTGCCTCCGGAGACCGCGGCTCCCGAGATCTACAGGAGCTCCAACACTGACGATCTCGGCGAACGATCTCAAGCTCTTTGAAACATAGAAACATAGAAATTAGGTGCAGGAGTAGGCCATTCGGCCCTTCGAGCCTGCACCGCCATTCAATATGATCATGGCTGATCATCCAACTCAGTATCCCGTAGCTGCATTCTATCCATACCCTCTGATCCCCTTGGCCACAAGGGCCACATCTAACTCCCTCTTAAATATAGCCAATGAACTGGCCTCAACTACCCTCTGTGGCAGAGAGTTCCAGAACGTGTGTTTAAAGTCAGCGCCGCCGCGGCTGGACGCTCCGCAGACCACAGCTACACGATGTTAAAGACGGCAGTCCCAACACTCGGGAGCTCCAACATGGCGACCCGTCTGCACCCCAGAGTACTCAGGGAGGTGGCCCTAGAAACAGTGGACACATTGGTGATCATTTTCCAATGTTCAATAGATTCAGGATCAATTCCTGTGGATTGGAGGATAGCTAATGTTATCCCACCTTTCAAGAATGGAGCGAGAGAGAAAACGAGGAATTACAGACCAGTTAGCCTGAATTCGGTGGTGGGAAAGATGCTGGAGTCAAATATTAAAGAGGTATAATGGAACATTTGGATAGCAGTAAAAGGATTAGTCCAAGTCAGCATGGATTTATGAAAGGGAAATCATGCTTGACTAATCTTCTGGAATTTTTTGAGGATATGACAAGGAAAATGGATGAAGGGGTGCCAGGGGATGAAATGTATCTAGACTTTCAGAAAGCCTTTGATAAGGTCCCGCACGGAACACTGGTGACTAAAAGTAGAGTACATGGTATTGGGGGTAGGGTGTTGACATGGATAGAAAATTGGTTGGAAAACCGGAAGCAAAGAGTAGGAGTGAACTGGTCCTTTTCAGAATGGCAGGCAGTGGCGAGTGGAGTGCCGCGAGGTTCGGTGTTGGGGCCGCAACTGTTTACCTGTTTAACTGTTATATTAATGATTTGGAAGAGGGAATTAGGAGCAACACTAGTAAGTGTGAACTGTGAAGAGGATGTTATGAGGTTGCAAGGTGACCTGGCCAGGTTGAGTGAGTGGGCAGATGCGTGGCAGATGCAGTATAATATAGAAAAATGTGAGGTTATCCACTTTGGCGGCAAAACAAGGGGGCAGCTTATTATCCCAATGGGGTTAGGTTAGGTAAGGGGGAGGTGCAGCGAGACCTGGGCGTCATGGTACACCGGTCACTGAAATTTGGCTTACAGGTACAGCAGGCAGTGAAGAAAGCTAATGGAATGTTGGCCCTAACAAGAAGATTTCAGTATAGGAGTAAAGAGGTTCTTCTGCAGTTTTATAGGGCTCTGGACAGCATCTGAAGTAATGTGCACAATTTTGGTCTCCCAATTTGAGGAAGGACATCCTTGTGATTGAGGCAGTGCAGCGTAGGTTCACACGATTGATCCGTGGGATGGCGGAACTGTCATATGAGGAAAGATTGAAAAGACTAGGCGTGTATTCACTGGAGTTTAGAAGGATGAGGGGGTATCTTATAAAAACATATAAAATTATAAAAGGACTGGACAAGCTAGATGTAGGAATTGTTGTCCCTAATGTTGGCCGAGTCCAGAACCAGGGGCCACAGTCTAAGAATAAAGAGAAGGCACCCGGGGAAAACACGGGGAGATTGTAGAAACAACGTTCAGACAGCATTTATACTCAGTATCGAACACCTTCACTCCCCCTCCCATTCCCATACAGACCTTTCCGTCCTGGGCCTCTTTTACTGTCAGGATGAGGCCCAACGCAAATTGGAGGTACAGCACCTCATATTTCGCTTGGCCGGCTTTCAAACTAGCGGAATGAATATTGACGTATCTAACTTCAAGTAACCCTTGCTTTCCCTCTCCGTCCTAGTTATCCGTCTAGATTGACAGTGTTCCTGATTAAATTGGACGTTGTTATGCCTCGTTGTCACCTTCCCCTAGCTAACTATGATCTATTCTACTTGTTCCTTGATTAATGGTCCCGTTTGATCTCTCTCACCTTACCCTTCCATATCTTGATGTCTCCCTCTCTCTTGACTGTCAGTCTGGAAAAGGGTCTCAGCCCGAAACGTCACCCATTCCTTCTATCCAGAGATGTTGCCTTGATGTCCCGCTGAGTAACCACAGCATGTTTTGTCTATTTTCCGCCGATCACTTTGCAGCCTCCACCTCTTTTCCAGCTTTCTCTTTGTCCACCAATTAGTCTGAAAAAGGGACGAGACCTGAAACGTCTGCTATCGATGGATTCCGGAAATTCTGTCTGACACCGGAATTACACCAGCACTTTGTGTTTTACTCAAGACTCAAGCAGTTCGTTGTATCCACATTGTTCATCTTTTTCTAAAGTTTGGTATAACTTGAGCAGTTGTACCTCCTCGCAGAGCACCGCCCACTGAAAAAAATAGACAAAACACGCTTGATATTTCCTCTGGATTGGGGAGCCAGAGAAGTGAGCATCTCTGGATAGATGGAATGGGTGACATTGTAAAATAAGTTACAAAAGGAAACGCGGCGGGCTGATGAAATTGTCCCAAAACGAATCTATTCATTTACTAAATAGTTGTTTCACGCTCGGTTGCACAACTTCATCCGTCCACTTGATGTCCCCATCCTACAACAGATCGAACTTGCACAGTGTCCGGTAATTCTTCAGCGGGGATCGAGCGGATGTCAACATTGTTCCGTGTGCTAAAATTAAACATTCCAAACCCTCGCAGCAACCCACACAACAAAACAAGCCTTTGTTTTTCGTTCAAACAAAATGCTCTTGGGTTCCGAAAGGATATCCAATACTGGCTAATCCTGGAAACACAATAAAAAAGCCGACTCCATACACAGAACATGAAATACTCCAGTCGTACAATGGGCGCGCTATTTGTAGACGCATTGAATCGTACAGCACAAAAACATGCCCTTCGGATTCAGCTCCTCCATGCCAAGAAATATGTCTAACTAAACTCGCTCCATATGCCTGCGTTTGGCCCACCCCCCTTTAAATACTTTCTCCCCATGTACCTGTCTAGAGGTGTTTTAAACATTATATTGGACCGGCTACGACAGCTTTCACTAACAGCTCGTTCCATATATGGGTCAATTTTATCAAGGCCCTCGCGTAGGTTCACGAGATTGATCCCTGGGATGGCGGGACTGTCATATGAGGAAAGATTGAAAAGACTAGGCTTGTATTCACTGGAGTTTAGAAGGATCAGGGGATATCTTATAGAAACATATAAAATTATAAAAGGACTGGACAAGCTAGATGCAAGAAAAATGTTCCCAATGTTGGGCGAGTCCAGAACCAGGGGCCACAGTCTTAGAATAAAGGGGAGGTCATTTTAAGACTGAGGTGAGAAAAAACGTTGTCACCCAGAGAGTTGTGAATTTATGGAATTCCCTGCCACAGAGGGCAGTGGGGGCCAAGTCACTGGATGGATTTAAGAGAGAGTTAGATAGAACTCTAGGGGCTAGTGGAGTCAAGGGATATGGGGAGAAGGCAGGCATGGGTTATTGATTGGGGAGGATCAGCCATGATCACAATGAATGGCGGTGCTGGCTCGAAGGGCCGAATTGCCTCCTCCTGCACCTATTTTCTATGTTTCTATGTTTTTCTTGTAACCGAAGTATCAGATCGTCACTTCTCTGGTTCCCGAATCTAGAAGAAACATCATGCGTTTTTTTTTAGATCTCATTTTCCACTGGGCAATGCTCAGTGGCTAAGCACACGTGCTCATGTTATACCAAACTTAAAAATAAAGATAACAAAAATAAAGATAAAGATGAATAAAAATGAAGATGAAAATCAGTTCCTCGTTAGTATAGTGGTGAGTATCTCCACCTGTCACGCGGGAGACCGGGGTTCAATTCCCCGACGGGGAGTTTACTTTTGGACGGCACGGTGGCGCGGAGACGTAACTACGGGTGCTGTCTGCCCGGCGTTTGTACGTTCTCCCCGTTTCCTACGTGGGTTTTCTCCGAGATCTTCTGTTTCCTCCCGCACTCCAACGACGTACAATTAGTAAATTGGCTTGGTAAATGGTAAATGTGAACATAGTCCCTCCAGAAGCCAGGGCCACAGTTTAAGGATAAGGAGTAAGCGCTTTAGAACGGACACGAGGAAACACTTTTTCTCACAGAGAGTGGCGAGTCTGTGGAATTCTCTGGCTCAGAGGGCGGTGGAGGCAGGTTGTCTTGATGCTTTCAAGAGAGAGCTAGATAGGGCTCTTAAAGATAACGGAGTCAGGGGATATGGGGAGAAGGCAGAAACGGGGTACTGATTCGGGATGATCAGCCATGATCACATTGATTGGCGGTGCTGGCTCCAAGGGCCGAATGGCCTACTCCTGCACCTATTGTCTATTGTCTATAGTGCGTAGGATAGTTGTTACGCTGGTCGGCACGGAATCACTAAACTAAACTTCCGCGATGTATCTCTAAACTAAACTAGATGATACATACAGTGCATTCAGAAAGTATTCAGACCCCTTCACGTTTTTCACATTTTGTTACGTTACAGCCTTATTCTAAAATTGATTACATTCATTTTTTGAATCATCAATCTACACACAATACCCCATAATAAAAAAGCTAAAACAGGAGTATAGAAATTTTTACAAAGTAATTAAAAATAAATAACTTCAATATCACATTTACAGAAGTATTGAGACCCTTTACTCCGTACATTGTTGAGGCACCTTTGGCAGCGATTACAGCCTCACGTCTTCTTGGGTATGACTCTACAAGCTTGGCACTCCTGTACTTGGGGAATTTCTCCCATTCTTCTCTGCAGATCCTCTCAAGCTGTGTCAGGTTGGATGGGGAGCGTCGATGCACAGCTATTTTCAGGCCCCTCCAGAGATATACGATCGGGTTCAAGTCCAGGCTCTGTCTGGGCCACTCAAGGACATTCACAGACTTGTCACGATGTCACTGCTGCATTGTCTTGGCTGCGTGCTTAGGGTCGTTGTCCTGTTGGAAGGTGAATCTCTGCCTCAGTCTAAGGTCCTGAACGGTCATCTTTCCCTCGATCCTGACTAGTCTTCCAGTTCCTGCCGCTGAAAAACATCCCCACAGCATGATGCTGCCACCACCATGCTTCACCGCAGGTATGATATTGGCCAGGTGATGAGCGGTGCCTGGTTTCCTACAGACGTGACACTTGGCATTCAGGCCAAATAGTTCAATCTTGGTTTCATCAGACCAGAGACTCTTGTTTAGGTGCCTTTTGGCAAAGGCCAAGCGGGCTGTCATGTGCCTTTTACTGAGGAGTGGCTTCCATCGGGCCACTCTACCTTAAAGGCTAGATTGGTGGGGGCTGCAGACATAGTTGTCCTTCTGGAAGTTTCTCCCATCTCCATAGAGGAACTCTGGAGCTCTGTCAGAGTGACCATCGGGTTTTTGCTCACCTCCCTGACCAAGGCCCTTCTCCCCCGATTGCTCAGTTCGGTCGGGTGGCCAGCTCTATGAAGAGCCCTGGTGGTCTCAAAGTTCTTGCATTTAAGAATGCTCTTCGGGACATGCAATGCACAGAAATTATTTTATACCCTTCCCCAGATCTGTGTCTCGCAACTATCCTGTCTCGGAGGTATACTGATAATCCCTTTGTCTTCGTGGCTTTGTTTTTGCTCTGACACGCACTGTCATAGAAACATAGAAAATAGGTGCAGGAATAGGCCATTCGGCCCTTCGAGCCTGCACCACCATTCAATATGATCATGGCTGATCATTCAACTCAGTGTCCTGTACCCGCCTTCTCTCCATACCCCCTGATCCCTTTAGCCACAAGGGCCACATCTAACTCCCTCTTAAATATAGCCAATGAGCTGGCCTCAACTACCTTCTGTTGCAGAGAACTCCAGAGATTCACCACTCTCTGTGTGAAAAAAGTTTTTTTCATCTCGGTCCTAAAAGATTTCCCCCTTATCCTTAAACTGTGATCCCTTGTTCTGGACTTCTCCAACATCGGGATCAATCTTCCTGCATCTAGCCTGTCCAACCCCTTAAGAATTTTGTAAGTTTCTATAAGATCCCCCCTCAATCTTCTAAATTCTAGTGGGTACAAACCGAGTCTAGTCAGTCTTTCTTCATATGAAAGTCCTGACATCCCAGGAATCAGTCTGGTGAACCTTCTCTGTACTCCCTCTATGGCAAGAATGTATTTCCTCAGATTTGGAGACCAAAACTGTACGCAATACTCCAGGTGTGGTCTCACCAAGACCCTGTACAACTGCAGTAGAACCTCCCTGCTCCTATACTCAAATCCTTTTGATATGAATGCTAACATACCATTCGCTTTCTTCACTGCCTGCTGCACCTGCATGCCTACTTTCAATGACGGGTGTACCATGACTCCCAGGTCTCGTTGCATCTCCCCTTTTCTTAATCGGCCACCATGTCGACTGCGGAACTTTATATAGACAGGCGTGTGCCTTTCCAAATCATGTACATTCAATTTAATTTATCACTGGTGGACTCCAATCAAGTTGTAGAAACATCTCACGGATAATCAATGAAAACAGGATGCACCGAAGCTCAATTTTGAGTGTCATCGCAAAGGGTTTGATGTAAATCTGATATTTCAGTTAATTATTTTAAATTATTTTGAAAAAATGTCTAAACACCTGTTTTACTTTTGAGGTATTGTGTGTAGATTGATGAGAAAAACTTAATTTCATCAATTTTAGAATAAGGCTGTAACGTAACAAAATGTGAAGGGAGTCTGAATACCTTCTGAATGCACTGTATGCCGACTGCCATCTGCATCAAAAGTTGTCCCTTGGCTTATCTTAAATCGCTCTGCGCTCACCTTAAATCTGCGTCCTCCAGTTTTATACAGCCCAGCCCTGGGAAAAGGCAGCGAGCGACCATCTTTCCCATACCTTTCATGATTTAATATACCTCAAAATGCTACATGTGCCTCACGGCAGAGTTGCTGGCCTCTATTTATAACTCGCATCCCTCTGACAACCTGGTGCATCTTCTCTGCAACTTTTCCACCTTGGCGACAGCCGTCCAATAGATTTCAGGTCAGAATTGCACACAATATTCCGTGTGGTTCACAAACGATTTGTGTGGTTGATCAGACCACGCGCAATATTTGTTCATAATGTGCCGTCCCTTCAACTAACCAAGGGAATTCATTTCCACTGTTCTGTCTGTGGACTATATATCATTGCGAGCCACCGCAGTGGGGGAATTATTCTGAGGTGTCTACTTCATTGAAGCAGAAAACTCCTTTACCCTGCTCATCATCGCTGGTGACTTCAACCAATCCAACTTCAAGAATTTACTTCCCATCTAAGATTAGGGGAATGTTAATGCTCCCCCCTCCATCTCAAAGATTACAGATGCACCTCTTCATCTTAAAATGTCACTGAACGCCTCTACAATAGCTCGTCCGTTCTGTGATTTCACTGAGAATACCTCTGGCATGTGGATGCGTCGATTCTGCGCCTACAGCCAAACTCCCTCCCTCCAATTGAGGAGATTCAGAGCGTATCCGAGGATCCTCCAGTGCTTCTACTCAGTGGCTGTGGAAAGCATCTTGTCTGGAAATATCACAATCTGGTTTGGGAATTGCTCTGCCCAGGACAAAAAGGCTCTGCAGAGAGTAGTACATTGGCCGAACGCACTATGGGAACTTCACACGCCCCCCTGCAGGAACTATACATCAGGAGGTGCAGCTCCACAGCCAATAAGATCATGGGAGACCCCTTCCACCCCTGCAACAGACTGTTCCAGCTGCTAAGGTCAGGCAACCGCCTCCGTTGCCATGCTGTGAGAACGGAGAGGTTGAGAAGTTTCTTCCCAGAGGCCATTAGGACTGTAAACCCCTATCTCACCAGGGACTAACTTTACTTAGAAAATAGGTGCAGGAGTAGGCCATTCAGCCCTTCGAGCCTACACCGCCATTCAGTATGATCATGGCTGATCATCCAATTCAGTATCCTGTACCTGCCTTCTCTCCATGCCGCCCGATCCCTTTAGCCACATCTAACTCCCTTAAATATACCCAATGAACTGGCCTCAACTACCTTCTGGCAGAGAATTCCAGATTCACCACTCTCTGTGTGAAAAATGTTTTTCTCATCTCGGTCCTAAAAGACCCTTTATCCTTAAACTGTGACCCCTTGTTCTGGACTTCCCCAACATTGGGAATACACTTCCTGCATCTAGCCTGTCCAACCCCTTAAGAATTTTCTACGTTTCTATAAGATCCCCCCATTTTGTACCATTCTACTGTTTTTTTAAGTATTGCTGGGTTTCCCCCCTTTTTCCTTCCGCCCACAATACTTAATATGTAAAATAATATTTGATTCTGTTCCATTCTGTAGTTTGTTTTTTTGCACAAAGTCCGCGAGCATTGCCACTTTTCATTTCACTGCACATCTCGTATATGTATGTGACGAATAAACTTGACTTGACTCCTGTGGATATTGAATCGGAAGTCCCTGCATTATGTCAAATTCAGGAACGATGGGCCAAATGACATGTTTTGTTTCGCTGGCGGAGGGTTGCGGTGCGTTTAAAACAAGAGCCGTTCCCTCGGAGATCAATTTGAGACAAACTTCTTTATTATAATTATTGCTTTAATCATCGAAACGCCGGGGGGGGGGGGGGGGGGGGGGGCCGTGAGCCGTTCCTCTCCGACTCCGAGAAGGCAGACAGGCGCCCCTCCCACTCTCCCGCCCCTCCACCGCAACCCTCCGGGGAAGGGGTGAGAGAGGGGGGAGCGAGGCAAAATGTGCCCTCGCTCGATTCCAAAAACTTCCAGTTCCTTCCCTCCGGAAGAGGATGCTAACGGGACAGGGAGATGGCGGCAACTCTCCGCAGTGCCTCCCCACCCTCGCCCGCGGATCAGAAAGCGCGCCGCTAATCATATCAAATCAAATAATCCCCAGCGTAAAAGACTCCTAATATCGTACTTTGCTCGCATTGTTAAGCACCAAAATGATTTCAGTTAATAAATTACACATAACACAAAGACAAAGGTTGGGAGGCGCGGGCGATTTCAGACCCGAGGTCCCGTCTGCGGAGACGGGTAAATGGGAGGGACCTCGAGCGAGAAACTGAGGTTTAGTGCTAGTGCACCCCAACCCGAATATTCGTGGTTCGGGGGTTAGTGGTGTGCAGGGGACAGGGGCGGCTGGGGGAGGGCGGGATCTGCTCCAAAACCAAGCCGGGGGCGCTGTGCAAACTGCGCACTGACGTACCATAGGATTTTCCCTCTCCCCAGGGAATGTCCGTGTGTTTCCCGCTTTGTGGGCAGGAGAGATGAGAGATGAGAAGAAATAGAGGGGTGAGCACGGAATAGGGAGAGCGGGTGAAGAAGGATCTGAATGGGGGAGGGATGGGGAGATAATGAGCCGGGGGAAGGGTCGGGATGTCGGTAGGTGCCAGGGAAGAGCAGGAGAGGTGGGGAGGTTATAGAGGGTTGCCAGGGCGGCTCTCAGGGTCCGCTGGCAGGGGGCGAGGGGGGGAAGCCGGTGACGAGCCGGGCCAGGCCGGGGTGGATCTGCCCCTGCACGGTCCCGTACTCCACCCTCTCCCCGTCCACGGTGACGATGCCCGGCCGGCCGCCCAGGGGCTCGATTCGGAAGGCGGTGGCGGGGACGTAGGTCAAGTGCGGGCAGCGCAGGTCGAAGTGCGCCCCCTTCTCCATGGCCAGGAAGAGGCGGAGCAGGGAGGCGCGGGAGATGCCCGCCATCACGTAGCAGAGGTGGATGACGCCCTGGGCAAACTGTGCAGACGGGACGGTCATCAGTTCGGCCCCCAGGTGGCTCTGGTAGATAGCCAGCACCAGCACAAAGTCGCCCTCCACCGTCACCCAGTCCTGGGGCAGCGGCGCGCCCGGCGGGGGCAGGAGATCATCCCGGGGCAGCGGGAGGGCAAAGGGGGGTCGCTGGATGCGAACGCCGCCTCCTGGTCCCTGGGGTCCGGAAATGTCCCCGTCACTCAGCCGGCCAACACTCCCAGAAGCTGGGATACCCATTTCAGAGGTGACTAGACCAGGGTCCTGACTGACACGACTGTTCCCTTCAGGGCTGTGTGAACCAGGTGCCTTACGGGCCAGGTTATTAGTGCTCACTTGAACGTGACCCTCCCTCGCTGAGTCTCGTTCGACCATTAGACCAGGCTGCTCTTGAGCAGGGAATTCTTCAGAGTTTACAGGACCAGGGTCATTTTGCGCACAGATATTAGCGTTCCCTAGATCGTGACTCACGGAGGGCCCTCCACAACCCAGGCGAGGGTCTTTAGAGGCAGAGATGTTGGAGTTTTCTGAACTGAGACCCTCGGGTGTTGAGCCCCCGTTAGAGCTCACCACAGCAGGGTCCTTGCTCGTATGGTTCTCCCGGTCAGAGTTAAGCAGCACGGCTCTTGCCTCCCCTCCCTCCGCACCCACCTCATCATCCTCCTCCTCCTCTGCGAAGGAAGCCCCCTCGAATGAGAAGCCCTCGTAAGCCGAGAAGGGGGGCGGGGAGTGGTCGTGGCCCCTGCCCCAGGGCCCCGAGTCGGAGAGGGTCCGTCCAAGCGGCGGACGGGAGGGTGGGGGTCCGGGGGAGAGGGTGCCGCTGCGGCGGAGGCGTGGGACGGCCGGGAGGTAGGAGAGGCGTCCGGGGTAGCGGCGAAGTGTGGCCAGGCGACCGAGGGTCCCCAGGGTGAAGCGGGCGGGCCCAGCCCGGCGAAGACGCTCGCTCTCCACGTCCACGTCCGCCACAAAGCCCCAGGCCACGGACAGGAAGGAGAAGAGGCGGCGGCCCGTCGCCGTGGTGACCGACACCAGGTCGAGCGGCGTGGCCAGACCCCGGCCCGACCCTCGGCACAGCAGGAGCACGCAGTTCACCAGGAGCTCCACCCCAGTGGACATCCGGAACCTGGCAGAGTTGGGGAAGGAGGTGGACAATGAGTTAGTGCTGAGATCCTTCCCTCACCCACCCCCGACTCCAATCACTCACTGCCTCTACTCCCTCTCCACTGCCCCCTCCCCGACCCTTCGTCTCAGCCCCCCCCCAGGCCCCACACTCTCCCCCTCTGGCAGACGTCTCACTCTCACCTCAATTCACCAGAGGCTTCACTCCCTCGTGCAACACAGGATCCTCACCCCTCCTTCACTAATGAAGACATAAATAATCTGCCGGAAATAGCAGGGGACCAGGGGTCAAATGAGATGGAGGAACTGAGTGAAATCCAGGTTAGCCGGGAAGTGGTGTTAGGTAAATTGAATGGATTAAAGGCCGATAAATCCCCAGGCCCAGATAGGCTGCATCCCAGAGTATTTAAGGAAGTAGCCCCAGAAATAGTGGATGCATTAGTGATAATTTTTCAAAACTCTTTAGATTCTGGAGTAGTTCCTGAGGATTGGAGGGTAGCTAATGTAACACCACTTTTTAAAAAGGGAGGGAGAGAGAAAACAGGGAATTACAGACCAGTTAGTCTAGCGTCGGTAGTGGGGAAACTGCTAGAATCAGTTATTTAAGATGGGATAGCAGCACATTTGGAAAATGGTGAAATCATTGGACAAAGTCAGCATGGATTTATGAAGGGTAAATCATGTCTGACGAATCTTGTAGAATTTTTCGAGGATGTAACTAGTAGAGTGCATAAAGGAGAACCAGTGGATGTGTTATATCTGGACTTTCAGAAGGCTTTCGACAAGGTCCCACATAAGAGATTAGTATACAAACTTAAAGCACACGGTATTGGGGGTTCAGTATTGATGTGGATAGAGAACTGGCTGGCAGACAGGAAGCAAAGAGTAGGAGTAAACGGGTCCTTTTCACAATGGCAGGCAGTGACTAGTGGAGTACCGCAAGGCTCAGTGCTGGGACCCCAGTTATTTACGATATATATTAATGATTTGGACGAGGGAATTGAATGCAACATCTCCAAGTTTGCGGATGACACGAAGCTGGGGGGCAGTGTTAGCTGTGAGGAGGGTGCTAGGAGGCTGCAAGATGACTTGGATAGGCTGGGTGAGTGGGCAAATGCATGGCAGATGCAGTATAATGTGGATAAATGTGAGGTTATCCACTTTGGTGACAAAAACAGGAAAGTAGATTATTATCTGAATGGTTGCCGATTAGGAAAGGGGGAGATGCAACGAGACCTGGGTGTCATGGTACACCAGCCATTAAAAGTAGGCATGCAGGTCCAGCAGGCAGTGAAGAAGGCAAATGGTATGTTAGCATTCATAACAAAAGGATTTGAGTATAGGAGCAGGGATGTTCTACTGCAGTTGTACAGGGTCTTGGTGAGACCACACTTGAAGTATTGTGTACAGTTTTGGTCTCCTAATCTGAGGAAAGACATTCTTGCCATAGAGGGAGTACAGAGAAGGTTCACCAGACTGATTCCTGGGATGTCAGGACTTTCATATGAAGAAAGACTGGATAGACTCGGTTTGTACTCGCTAGAATTTAGAAGATTGGGGGAGGATCTTATAGAAACTTACAAAATTCTTAATTGGACAGGCTAGATGCAGGAAGATTGTTCCCGATGTTGGGGAAGTCCAGAACAAGGGGGCACAGTTTAAGGATGAGGGGGAAATCTTTTAGGACCGAGATGAGGAAAACATTTTTCACACAGAGAGTGGTGAATCTCTCTCCCGCAGAAGGTAGTTGAGGCCAGTTCATTGACTATATTTAAGAGGGAGTTAGATGTGGCCCTTGTGGCTAAAGGGATCAGGGGGTATGGAGAGAAGGCAGGTACAGGATACTGAGTTGGATGATCAGCCATGATCATATTGAATGGCGGTGCAGACTCGAAGGGCCGAATGGCCTACTTCTGCACCTATTTTCTATGTTTCTCCCTTCCTCCACCAGAGGCCACTCACTCCTCTCCACCATCCACATCACTGCCCCCCCCCCCCCCCCCACTCAAAGATATATTTCTCCTTCCCCTCCCTGACGACCATTGACTCCTGCCCTCCCCTGGCTCCCTCACTGATCCAGAATTTGCCAACACTCACCCTGCATTGTGATTAACAGCAGCAGCCAGGGCGTTCCCTGATCCAGCCGGGATGATTCCCAGCGGCATCTTCATCGCTGCTTTCCAGTCCGCTCGGGACATCAACCCATTGATCACCTGCCAAAACGCAAGGAGACAGCGTGACGGGAGCGTGGAGAGAGAGCTTCACTCAATGACCCGTCTGAGGAGTGTGTGATGGGACGGTGCTGAAGGGGCTTGACATTATTTCTGGCCCGAGGATGTGTGAAGGAACAATGCAGTGAGATTTTCGCTCGATGTTTGACCTCTGGAGCGCTTGATGGAATGCTACAGAGGGCGCTTCACCCTATTTCTGGCCTAGGGAGTATGGCAGGACAGTGCAGACGGCTTTTCGTTCCTTGTCTGACCCAGGCCGTGTGATGGGACGGAGCATTGTTTCTGACCCTGGGAATATGTGGAGGAACAGTGCGGAGAGAGCTCTGCTCCATGTTTGACCCCAGAGCGTGTGAAGGGACGGGGACATGTGAGCCTTACCTCATGTAGCAGTCCGTCACCAGATACAACCACAATGCCATCCCACTCAGACAGTTTGATCTCTTGAACCAGTTGCCAGGCGTGATTCTGATGATCTGTTGAGAGAGTGTGAGAGTGGTTAGTCCATCTGGCTCCATGCCCACTCTCCAAGACTCACGACTGACTGCCTCGTCACTTTGATGCCTCTCTACAGACTTTGCCTTTACAGCGAACACCCCACAACACTCCAGCGACTTCAAATACATTATCACACCCGCTTCCTCTTTCTAGGGCAGGGAATTCCCAAGCTCCCACACCCCCTGTCACAACTCGTGTCTCTTTCCTTCCCCCTCCCCACTTCCCTTCTCCTACTTTCAGAACCTCACAAATTTAAATGATCTTGTGTCTGAGGTGACAAAAGGAAGATGGATGAGAGGAGAGTCAATATCACCCACAATTTGTTCTGCACCAACCTATGGCTAAGAAAGCACACCAATGTTTCTACGTCATCAGATGACCAAGGATGTTCAGCGTATCTCCAACAATCGCCAACATATCTCTGCGTACAGTTTTGGTCTCCTAATCTGTGGAAAGACATTCTTGCCATAGAAGGAGTACAGAGAAGGTTCATCAGACGGATTCCTGGGATGTCAGGACTTTCATATGAAGAAAGACTGGATAGACTCAGCTTGTACTCGCTAGAATTTAGAAGATTGAGGGGGGATCTTATAGAAACTTACAAAATTCTTAAGGGGTTGGACAGGCTAGATGTAAGAAGATTGTTCCCGATGTTGGGGGAAGTCCAGAACAAGGGGTCACAGTTTAAGGATAAAGGGGAAATCTTTTAGGACTGAGATGAGAAAAACATTTTTTACACAGAGAGTGGTGAATCTCTGGAATTCTCTGCCACAGAATGTAGTTGAGGCCAGTTCAATGGCTATATTTAAGAGGGAGTTAGATGTGGCCCTTGTGGCTAAAGGGATCAGGTGGTATGGAGAGAAGGCAGGTACAGGATAGTGAGTTGGATGATCAGCCATGATCATATTGAATGGCGGTGCAGGCTCGAAGGGCCGAATGGCCTACTCCTGCACCTATTTTCTATGTTTCTATGTTTCTAAATCTTCCCAATTACTGCAGATGTACCGCAGAAAGCATCTGATCAGGATGCATCATAGCTTGGTTTGGCAACTGCTCTGCCTAAAAGCACAAGAAATCGCAAAGAGTTGCGGACGCAGCCCAGTACATCACACATCTGCACTTCTCGCTGCCTTATAAAGCTGACAACATACTCAAGGGCCACTTGCACACCCTTTTCATCATGAAAATGATACAAAGGCTTAAAGCACACATCACCAGATCCATGATACACACAAAAAGCTGGAGTAACTCAGCAGGTCAGGCAGCATCTCTGGAGAGAAGGAATGGGTGATGTTTCGTGTCCAGACCCTTCTCCACACTGAAAGTCATAGGACATGACAACGAGAGATATAGACGATGATGTGGAAAGATAAAGAACAATGAATGAAACATATGCAAAAAAAGTAACGATGATAAAGGTAACAGGCCTTTGTAGGCTGTTTGTTACTTCCTAAGATCACTCAGGAAAGTCTAGTTGTCACAACAGCTGCTAGTGTCATGCTACCGTTGCTCCATAGAGAGTGTCCTGACACATGGAATCCTGGTGTGGTACGGCAACAGTTCTATGGCTGACAGGAAGACTCTGCAGAGAGTCATCAATACAGTCCAGAAGATCACCAACACAAACCTGCCTGTCCTGGAAGAGATCTACTGCTCTCGTTGCCTGCGGAAGGCATCACGCAGACTAAAGGGCTCATCTTATCCCGCACATCATTTGTTTGCCCTTTTGCCCTCAGGAAAGCGTTACAGGTCCATCAAATCACACACCACAAGATAACAAAGTTTCAACGCCAAGGCCATCACCACTATGATCTCTGCACCAAAGATTATAGAGGAGCTCCTCTATTATCTTTGCTCTGCACTGAGCACACAGCCCCCATAGTTAATATTTTGTACTGACACAACACTATAATGTGAAATATTGCACATTCTGACTTGACTTCCCGTTTTTGTTGTTTCCATTGTCGTTATTATTTATCTGTTACGTTGGAGCTCCACTCGGGCAGTGCGCCTGGAATTTTGTTATATGTATTTACAATGACAATAAAGTATATTATTATTATCATGAGAGAGAGGGGGGGGGAGGGGAAAAGAGGGAGAGGGAGAAAGAGGGAGAGAGGGAGAGAGGGAGAGAGGGGAGAGAGAGGGAGAGGGAGAGAGGGAGAGAGGGAGAGAGGGAGAGAGAGAGGGAGAGAGGGGAGAGAGGGGGAGAGAGGGAGAGAGGGGGAGAGGGGGAGAGAGGAGGAGAGCGAGAGAAATGGGAAGGGAGAGAGGGAGAGAGGGGAGGGGAGGGGGGGAGAGGAGAGGGAGGGGAGAGGGAGGGGGAGGAGGAGGGAGTGTCAGGAGAGGGGGGGGGGGGGGAGGGAGAGTGTCAGATGCCCAAGCGACATATCAGATGCTATTCCTCCAACTTCGTCCCCACTATTATCACACTGCCGAACGGTCTTCCCAAGTTATAGGAGTAGAATTAGGCCATTCAGCCCATCGAGTCTACTCCGCCATTCAATCATGGCTGATCTCTGCTTCCTAATCCCATTTTCCTGCCTTCTCCCCATAACACGACACCCATTCTAATCAAGAATTTGTCTGTCACTGCCTTAAAAAATATCTACTGACGTGGCCTCCACAGCCCTCCACAGATTAACTACCCTCTCACTAAAGAAGTTCCTCCTCACCTCCTTTCTAAAAGAGCGCCCTTTAATATGAGAACCTTTAATAAGATAGGGTATAGTCCTGATATTACATTCTACCTCACTGTGAAACTTGTGCTTTTTAATAGTCTGCACTGTTTAAATGCAATGCTGTAATGCTAGAAGACAATTTTCTGCAACTCTATTGTTCTCATAAACAGCGCAATCTGACTGGATAGTAAGCAAGTAAAGCTTTTCATTGTATCTCAAAATATTTGAGACTAATAAACAAATACCAATACTCCATCCTTGGCCCTGGCCCGGCAAACCTGCCCCACAACATCGTAATATGAGAATATCCTGCCATTCATTTTTGCAAACACCAAGATTGATGGAGTAAAGTTGGCTTAAGTATACAGCAGGATATAAATCAGCTACAGAAGTGGGTGGAGAAATGGCAGATGGAGTTTAATCTGAGCAAGTGGGAGGTGTTGCACTTTGCGAGGTTGTATACAAGGAGAAAGTACAGTGCATTCATAAAGTATTCAGACTCCTTCACTTTTACCACATTTTGTTACATTACAGCCTTATTCTAAAATGGATTTTATTTCGAAGTCTCGTGACGAGACTACTGAAGAACCCGCCAGCCCGCATGCGCATCTCTAAGTCGTCGCCTGGCGCGAGATACAGATGCATTCGGAAATGCTTGGTCTGAGCTTTAACAGTGAAGGTAAGGATTTTTTTTTGCAGGAACAGTGCTTCTTGTTTCAACAATGAGTTCCAAAAATGGACAAACCAAGAAACAAGAAAAGATGTGGGGTGGGAAATTGCAACCTTCACGTGGTCCGCCCTGTTTCGACAAATGCAATCCTGGCGTGCACAATCAAGTAAGATCAAATAGAACAAGTTGTCCTCCAACTTTAGGCTTTGCACGCCATACGCAAGAAGAAGAAGAAGAAAAGATGTCCTGTTGAAAATTCAGAGGGGAATGATGGCAACAAGCCGTTGCTATCAAGCTCAGAGACGCTAACAGCAGGCTCGGAGATGCTGACAGGCGCAGCCGGCACACCAACCACCGCTAAAGCTTTGAAAAGCAGCAGCTTGTCGACCCCAGGCTCGGGGAAGACCAAGTCGGAACTGGCCGTCCAAAAGGACAATACTGGCCTGGTAGGCACTTCCTCAACATCTAAGGTTGATGTTATCAGACAACTCACAAGAGTGTGGATAACTGAGTGAGAGGCTGGTGATGGGGAGTTGCACTGCACTGATACAGACAGTTCAATTCAGATATCTGAGGATATCTCCCGCTTGGGGGCTGGGAGTATGAGGATTCCCTCAACAAATGGATAATTCCTTTCAGTTCACGACTATAAAAGAGTTGCCGGCACTCAGGATCAACATTTGCCATTCCTTTGGGGATAGGTGAACCAGTAGAGGCAGAACTGGCAAGTAGCATTATACTTGACTTCACGCCAGCTGAATGAGGACATGCAGGACAATGATGAAAAGTATGTCAATCCTGATAACTGCCAGACTCATGATGTACCGAAGGTTAACATCACCATCTGGGACATTCTGATTGGCTAAACGATGTCTAAAGATCTAAAACTCCAGCGAGTTCAGAGAGCTCTCACAAGAGGGATTTCGGTGTTTGCGAGGTCAGTGGATGGAACACAATGTTCTGAAGTGCAGCAAGAAGCCTTAGGACTGCCGTGTAAGGATATCATCCCAGCCAAGTTAGTGGCTGAAACCTTTATACTGAGGCTATTTGGAGCACCAGGCCTACACTGGGGTTTAGAAGGATGAGGGGATATCTTATAGAAACATATAAAATTCTAAAAGAACTGGACAAGCTAAATACAGGAAAAATGTTCCCAATGTTGGGCGAGTCCAGAACCAGGGGCCACAGTCTTAGAATAAAGGGGAGGTCATTTAAGACTGAGGCGAGAAAAACTTTTTACCCAGAGAGTTGAGAATTTATGAAATTCCCTGCCACCAAGGGCAGTAAAGGCCAAGTCACGGGATGGATTTAAGAGATAGTTAGATAGAGCTCATGGGGCTAGTGGAGTCATGGGATATGAGGAGAATGGAGGCATGGGTTATTGATAGGGGACGATCAGCCATGATCACAATGAATGGCGGTGCTGGCTCAAAGGACAAAATGGCCTCCTCCTGCACCTATTTTCTATTTTTCTATGTTCTATGTTACACAACTAAGATAGAGCCAGAGGCCTCTTTTTAGGCTCAGGTTCACAGCGCTCACCATGGAGACGGCGCGTGCCACACACTCAGTCTCAACCCCAGCAGGTCAATATGTCAGAGCCAGAGGGAAGGGACAGAACAAAAATTAGTGTCAGCTGATGCTGTTAATCCCATTGAGGTAGGTGTGTATTATTCCTACAGCTGCATGAAATGTACAGAAGATATTCAAGTTGGAGGTATATTGAGGCTGTTCTAAAGTAAGTGGGGAAAGATAACCACTGGCCCTTTTTCTGCATCCAATCCAGGTTAAAGACATCTTGTCGCATAGCTAGTGACCAGAACTGCACACAGAACTCTGTGCGCAGTCTCACCAACATCATGAATGACTGCTCATGATGTCCTAACTCCTATACTTCAATGCCTGACCAATGAGTGCAAACATGCTAAACGTCTTCTTCATCATGTTTAAGAAGGAACTGCAGATGCTGGAGAATCGAAGGTTACACAAAAAAGCTGGAGAAACTCAGCGGGTGCAGCAGCATCTATGGAGCGAAGGAAATAGGCAACGTTTCGGACCGAAACCCCACGTCTGAAGAAGGGTTTCGGCCCGAAACGTTGCCTATTTCCTTCGCTCCATAGATGCTGCTGCACCCGCTGAGTTTCTCCAGCTTTTTTGTGTAACCGTCTTCTTCATCATGCTCTCTACTAGTCTCGCTGCCATATCTTTGTATCTCCTGGTCTTTTCTATTCACCAAAATTCCCCAAGCTGCTGCCCTTTAGTCTGCAAGGCCTGCCCTGGTTCATCTTCCCAAATGCAATACCTTACACTTGTCCAACTTAAATTCAAAGTGTCACTCTGTCCACTTCCCCAGTTGATCTAGATCCTGTTGCAACCTCAGACAACCTTCCTCATTATCCACCACATTCAAAAGACATGAGGGTTTGTAGAGTCATAGAGCGATACAGTGTGGAAGCAGGCCCTTCAGCCCAACTTGCCCACACCGGCCAACATGTCCCAGTTAGGCTAGTCCCACCTGCTTGTATTTTGGTCCATATCCCTCCAAACCTGTCGTAACCATGTACCTGTCTAACGGCTTCTTAAACGTTGGGATAGTCCCAGCCTCAACTACTTCCTCTGGCTGCTTGCTCCATACACCCACCACTCTTTGTGTGAAAAAGTCATCTCACAGATTTCTATTAATTTTTTTCCCCTTCACCTTAAACCTTTGGTCCTCAATTCACCTTCTCTGGGCATGAGACTATTTGCATCTATCCAATCTATTCCTCCCATGATTTAATACCCCTATAAGATCACCCCTCATCCTCCTGTACTCCAGGGAATAAGAGTTCCAGCCTACTCAAACTCTCCTATAGCTCTAGACCCGGCAACATCCTTGTAAATCTTCTCTGTACCCTTTCCAGTTTCACAACATCTTTCCTATAACATGGTGCCAAGAACTGAACACAATTCTCTAAATGCAGTCTCACCAGTATCTTTACATGACATCCCAACTTCTATACTCAATGTTCTGACTGATCAAGTCAAAGTATCCTTTATTGTCATTCAGACTTTTCGGTCTGAATGAAATTTCGTGCCTTGCAGTCATCACATAGAATAAAATAACAAAACACACAATGAACACAGATTTAATATCCACCACAATAAGTCTACCAGGCACCTCCTCACTGTGATGGAAGGGAAAAGTCTTAAACGTCTTGATGAAGGCCAATATACCAAAAGTATTTTTGACCACTTTATCTACCTGTGACTCGACTTGAGGAACCATGCTGCTCCACTCCTATATCCGTCAGCTCTACAACATTCCCCAAGAGGCCTACCATTTACTGTGTCCATGCGCCCATGTTAGACTCCCCAAAATGCAACACCTCATATTTCTCTGTATTAAATTCCATGAACCATTCCTCAGCCCACCTGGCCTATCAATCAAGATGCTGCTGCAATTTTTCACAACCATCTTCACTATCTGCAAAACCACCCACTTTTGTATCATCAGCAAACTTGCTAATCTTGCCATGTATGTTCTCATCCAAATCATTGATGTGGAAGACAAACAGTAGGTTAATTGGTTTTGTAAAATTCACACTAGTGTGCAGAAAGCACAAACTAATGTATAGATGATCATTGATCAGCATGGACAATGGGTCGAAGGGTCTATTTCCGCAGTATATCTCTGAAACTAAAACCACGCAGCAAATTTTGGTGTCATCAGCAAATGTACTGACCACACCATCTGCATTCTTATCCAAATGAATAAATGATATATGGGAGACTCTCAACAGGGGCAACTTTTCACAGAGGGTGGTGGGTACATGGAACTCGCTTCCAAAGGAAGTATTTGAGGTGAGTGAAATAACATTTAAAAGACATAGGGACAGGTACATGGATAGGAAATGTTTAGAGCAGTGTTTCTCAATTGGGATTCCCCAGAACGCTAGGGTCCCGCGAGAGGTCGCTAGGCGTTCTGAGAGAAATAGTGATAAATATGCTAATCAGAGTCTTTGACAGTGCAGGTAGACAAAAATGCTGGAGAAACTCAGCGGGTGCAGCAGCATCTATGGAGCGAAGGAAATAGGCAACATTTCGGACTGAAACCCTTCTTCAGACAGTGCACACTGTTAAGGTCTTCAATAAAACAACTTTAATAAACCGCGACGGCAGACGACTTCCAGGAGGCCGCAAAGAAACCGGGCGGCAGTAGCGGAAACCGTGGCCGATGTCTGCGTCGACGGAACACGCAGCCGGAGCCTGAATCAACAGAGCGGAGGCATCCGTAATGCATGTGGTGGCGGTCGTCAAGGAGGTCGGAGGTTATCGACGAGAAGGTCGGTGCGGCAGAAGTCAGGGTCGGCAGTCATTAAGGGCTCCAGCGGTCGAGCACGGGCTTCCTGGCGTCCCTCATTCACCCACGTTAGTCATTTTTACCCATCATTTAGGGATGTTATATGAATTTTAATAATGTGTGTATATTTTTGTTAGTTTAGTAAAGGTTGAGGTCTCTTGAACAGTTTGATTTCATCGGTTTTTTTGCACTGTCAATAAACTTGCTTAAACCAGTTATCAGAAAAATATATTATGTTTGCCTTATGAACTTTAAGTTTAGGAAAGAAAAAGATTAATAAAGATATATAATAATATTTTTGTAGGGGTTCCCCGAGACATGAAAATTATTTCAAGGGTTCCGCAAGGGTAAAAAGGTTGAGAAACGCTGGTTTAGAGGGAAACAGTCAAAACGCAGGCAAATGGAACAGGCTTAGAGAGGGAAGTGATGAGTTGGGTTGCGGGGTCTGCTTCCTGGATGTACGACTCTGATTCTCCGGGATGCTGCCATTCACTGTGCTGGTTCTGGCCTCAAAACTTCACAAAATTTGTTTTGGTCACACGACATATAACCATATAACAATTACAGCACGGAAACAGGCCATCTCGACCCTTCCGTGCCGAACACGTATTCTCCCCTAGTCCCATATAACTGTGCTCACATCATAAACCTCCATTCCTTTCCTGTCCATATAACTATCCAATTTATTTTTAAATGATAAAAACAAACCTGCCTCCACCACCTTCACTGGAAGCTCATTCCACACAGCCACCACTCCCTGAGTAAAGAACTTCCCCTTCATGTTACCCCTAAACTTCTGTCCCTTAATTCTCAAGTCATGTCCCCTTGTTTGAATCTTCCCACTCAGTGGGAAAAGCTTATCCACGTCAACTCTGTCTATCCCTCTCATCATTTTAAATACCTCTATCAAGTCCCCCCTTAACCTTCTGCGCTCCAAAGAATAAAGACCTAACTTGTTCAACCTTTCCCTGTAACTTAGTTGCTGAAACCCAGGCAATATTCTAGTAAATCTCCTCTGTACTCTCTCTATATTGTTGACATCCTTCCTATAATTAGGCGACCAAAATTGTACACCATACTACAGAATTGGCCTCACCAATGCCTTGTACAATTTTAACATTACATCCCAACTTCTATACTCAAAGCTCTGATTTATAAAGGCCAGCATACCAAAAGCTTTCTTTACCACCCTATCTATATGAGATTCCACTTTCAGGGAACTGTGCACAGTTCCATGAAGTGGCGGCGCTGGTGAACGGCTGCGTTGAGGCCTAATGGCGGAGCTGGCGACCTTGAGGCTCCGGAGGCAGCCTGTCAGGACTCGCCCTGGGCTCGCTCCCGTGAGGGCGGCCCAGTTCGGGGCTGTGACGCTCCCGTGAGGGTGGCCTGGCGAGGGGCTGAGACGCTCCCGTGTGCGCAGCCCAGCCCGAGGGGAACGGCGCTCCTGTCGGGGCGGCCCAGCCCGAGGGAAACGGCGCTCCCGTTGGGCGGCCTGGCGTGGGGCTGAGACGCTCACGTGAGGGCGACCCGGCTCGGGGCTGGAACAATGCTCCTGTGGCTGAGACGGCGTTCTGGCGGCGGCAGCCTGAGTCTGGGGTTCGGCCGCTGGCCAGTGGACTTCCGTCAACAGCTGTGTCCGCGTGACTTGAGGGCGGCAGCTTCGACCACCCCGTGTTTGAACCGGCCCGTTCGCGGAGCACGGTGAGCCGCCGGACTGATTTACCATCGCCCGGTGGGGTATCGCCTCAGCGCAGAGGGAGAAGAGGAGGGAAGAGACTGCAGCCCTAAGATTTTTGCCTCCATCACAGTGAGGAGGTGCTTGGTGGACTCACTGTGGTGCATGTTAATTTGTGTTTACTGTCTGTTCCGTTGTCTATTATTGTATTATTGTATGTATGACTGCAGGCACGAAATTTCGTACAGACTGAAAGGTCTGAATGACAATAAAGGAAATTCAATTCAATTCAATTATTCTCAGATCCCTCTGTTCACCTGCATTCTTCAATTCCCTACCATTTACCATGTACGTCCCATTTTGATTTGTCCTGCCAAGATGTAGCACCTCACACTTATCAGCATTAAACTCCATCTGCCATCTTTCAGCCCACTCTTCCAACTGGCATAAATCTCTCTGTAGACTTTGAAAATCTACTTCATTATCCACAACCCCACCTATCTTAGTATCATCTGCATACTTACTAATCCAATTTACCACACCATCATCCAGATCATTAATGTACATGACAAACAACAGTGGCCCCAACACAGATCCCTGAGACACCCCACTAGTCACTGGCCTCCAACCTGACAAACAACCATTCACCATTACTCTCTGGCATCTTCCATTCAGCCACTGTTGAATCCATCTTGCTACTCCACCATTAATACCCAACAATTAAACCTTCGTAACCAACCTTCCATGAGGAACCTTGTCAAAGGCCTTACTGAAGTCCATATATACAACATCCACTGCTTTACCCTCATCAATTTCCCGAGTAACCTCTTCAAAAAATTCAAGAGGATTAGTCAAACATGACCTTCCAGGCACAAATCCATGTTGACTGTTCCTAATCAGACCCTGTTTATCCAGATGCTTATATATATTATCTCTAAGTATCCTTTCCATTAATTTGCCCACCACTGACGTCAAACTAACAGGTCTATAATTGCTAGGTTTACTCTTAGACCCCTTTATAAACAATGGAACAACATGCGCAGTATGCCAATCCTCTGGCACAATTCCCGTTTTTAATGACATTTGAAATATTTCTGTCATAGCCCCTGCTATTTCTACACTAACTTCCCTCAATGTCCTAGGGAATATCCTGTCCAGACCTGGAGACTTATCCACTTTTATATTTCTCAAAAGTGTCAGTACATCCTCTTCTTTGAATTTCATAGTTTCCATAGCCACTCTACTTGTTTCCCTTACCTCACATAATTCAATATCCTTCTCCTTGGTGAATACCGAAGAAAATAAATTGTTCAATATCTCCCCATCTCTTTTGGCTCTGCAGATAGCTGTCCACTCTGACTCTCTAATGGACCAATTTTATCCCTCGTTATCCTTTTGCTATTAATATATCTGTAGAAACCCTTTGGATTTACTTTCACCTTATTTGCCAAAGCAACCTCACATCTTCTTTTAGCTTTTCTAACTTCTTTCTTAAGATTCTTTTTACATTCTTTATACTCCTCAAGCACCTCATTTACTCCATGTTGCCTATAATTATTGTAGATCTCTCTCTTTTTCCGAACCAAGTGTCCAAGTGTTCTCCAACCTCTGCCACCTGACCCGTCTCATTTCCGAACAGGAGGTCCAGCACCGCCCCTTCTCTAGTAGGTACTTCTATGTATTGCTGCAAAAAACTATCCTGCACACATTCTACAAACTCCAACCCATCCAGCCCATTTACAGAATGTGTTTCCCAGTCTATACTGTCCAGTGGGAGGTCGATGCTCTAGATATAGATAGATATGTATGAATTTGTACCACGAGGGAGTGTATTGTTCTCCCAATTCTATACCAACACCGATCTTACTGTAAACCCAACCTTCTTAAGTTGAAAGATATTTGGAATGTCACCAAATATTCCAACGGATTCATGGTATAAAGCATCCAAATTGGTTGCATCATGGCCTGCTACAGCAATTCCAACATACAGGAACTGCAGAGAATGGTAGACTGGTAAAGGCCCTGCCCATCACAGCTCCAGCCCTCCCCACAATCAAATGGACCTACGAAGCGCTGCCTCAAGAAAGCATAATTTACCAACATGCCCTCTTCTCATTGCCACAGTTGGGTAGGAGGTACAGAAGCCTGAAGTCCCAACTTTCCTACAACCATTAGGTTCTTGAACTGACCTACACAACCCAAAGTTCATGTCAAAGGAGCAGAATTCAGCCATGCAGCCCATTGCGCCTATCCCACCATTCAATCATGGCTGATCTAACTTTCCCTCTCAAACTCATTCCCTTGCCTTCCTCCTGTAATCTTTGACATCATAACTAGGAACCTGTCAATCTCGGCTATTAAAATACCCAATGATTTGGCCTCCACTGCCATCTGTGGATGAATTCCACAGGTTCACCACCTTTTGGCTAAATTAATTCCTCATCATCTTTCTAGACTTACATCCTTTTAAAGTGAGGCTATGCCCTCTGGTCGTACACTCTCCCACGTGAAAACTTTCTCCACATATTCACTCTACCCAGTACTTTCACTATTCGATAGGTTTCACTGGGATTCCCCACCCCTTATCCATCTAAACTCCAGGAAATACAGGCCCAGAGCCCTCAAACGCTCATCATACGCTAACCCAATGATCGCAGGGATCATTCTCGTAAACCTCTGTACTTCCACCAATGCCAGTACATCCTTTGCAGATACGGGGCCCAAAACTGCTCACAATACTCCAAATGCAGTCCGATCCATGCCTGATTAGCATTACATCACTGCTTCTATATTCTAGCCCTCTCAAAATGAATGCTGACATTGCATTTGCCTTCCTTACTACCGATTAAACCTGCAAATTAACCTTTTGGGAATCCTGCACGCCCAAGTCCCTTTTCACCTCTGATTTCCAAATTCTCTCCCCATTTAGAAAATAGTCTATTCCTTTAGTCCAACAACCAAATTGCAAGACTGCACGCATTGCTACCAGCTCCCGCACGTTTGGAGCTCTGAGGTCGATCCCTGGCAAAGGGATCGCAAGCTCCACGATGTTGAGTTTGCAAGTTGGAGCTTTCACAGTACCAGCAAGAGGCCGCCAGCTCCACAATGTTAGACCACAGTGCAGGTGGAGATATGACACGGAAAAGTTGCATATCCAGCAGGGAAAGAGATTTAAAAAAGTTACTCCCACCACCCTACCGCCAGGGCTACGATGGCTGCCTCGCCAACGGTCTCTTGTCTTTTTCCTTATTTGTGTTTTTAGTTTGTTGTAAAATGTATGTTTTAGTTTAACTTTAGTTTTGTGTTATGTGAGGGAAACTTTTTTAAATCTCTTTCCTCGACGGAGATGCAACTTTTCCGTGTCGTATCTCCAACTGCACTGCCCGAACATCGTGGAGCTGGCAGCATCTTGCTGGGACCTTGGGAGCTCCAATTGAGGGAGCCTGCAGACTTTAACAACGTGGAGCTCGCGGCCCCTAGTTGGCGACCGACTTTAGGAGCTCCACGCGGCAGGAGCTTCAACCGATCCGATCGCAGGAGCTTCAATTGTCCCGACGCAGGAAGTACGATCGTCCCGACTGTAGATGGTTCGACACCCTCGACCACGGGAGAAAAGGAGGAAAGAAGATAAGACTTTATTGCCTTCCATCATAGTGGGGAATGGGGAGGAGCCACTGTGGTGGATGTTTATGTCAAGTTTTAATGTAGTAGTGTCTCTTGTTACTTTTTTGGTATGACTGTATAGCAAACCAAATTCCTTGTATGTTGCAAAACATACTTGGCTAATGAATTACGATTATGATTATTATGATTCCATCTGCCAATTCATCGCCCATTCTCCCAAACTGAGTAAGTCCTTCTGCAGACTCATTGCTTCACCGACATTACCTGCATCTTCACCTATCTTCGTATCATCCGCAAACCTTGCTACAAAGCCATAATTTCCATCCTAATGCCACCCCGGCAAAAGAACACAGCCTACCACCAAATGCACTATCGTGACTATGCATTTTTTTTTTGCTGCATTGTAGAATTAGTGTAATTTATATTTGATTTATGTTTTGGTGTTTTGTCTGAGTCTATGTGCTTGTGGTTAGGAGTTAGATGTGGACCTTGTGGCTAGAAGGCAGGTACAGGATACTGAGTTGGATGATCAGCCACGATCATATTGAATGGCGGGGAAGGCTCGAAGGGCCGAATGGCCTACTCCTGTGCACCTATTGTCTATGTTTCTATGTGATGCTCCTGCAAGCAAGATTTTCATTCTACCTGTATCTCACCTTATCTGCGCATATAAACATGAATATACTTCCTCCGTAGCCTTCTCTCCCTAAATAAAGATAGTTATGTGGAACACGTTGGGAGTGGCCATTTGGAGGATTAGTACACGTGCACAGCAAGTGCAAGGCTTGGGTTGAAGTGGCTTCAGCATAAAGGATAACAGTGAGGTTAGACTGTCTTTTATTTCTACCCTAAACTTTCCGTTGTTTGGTGCAGTAGTTAGGGCTGTTGTTTGCTCCTCCTGCAAGATGTAGGAAGACAAGGAGACTTCCCGTGTCCCCGAGGACACCACCTGTGGGATATGCGTGCAGCTACAGCTCATTAGAGACTGCGTCATGGAACTGCAGCAGCAACTGGGTGAACCATTGACCTCGGGATCATCCGGGAGACTGAGGTCACAGACAGGAGTTACAGTGAGGTGGTCAAGTGGATGGGTGACCATCAGGAAATGGAGTCAGCACAGAGTACTGGACACCCATGTGGCTTTTCCTCTCGACAACAGGCATGCCCGTTTTGGATACTGTTGGGGGAGGGAGAGGGGTGGGGAGGAGAAGCACTGCAGAGGAAGGCAACAGCTGTCAGGTTGGTGGCATCAATCCTGGCTTTGAGGCGCAACGGGGATTGGTGTAGTTTAGTTTAGAGATACAGCGCGGAAACAGGCCGTTCAATCCACCAGTTCCTGCACATTAACACTCTTATACGCAGTAGGGACAATTTTTACATTTACCAAGCCAATTAACCTACATACTTGTACGTCTTTGGAGTGTGGGAGGAAACCGAAGATCTCGGAGAAACCCCACACAGGTCACGGGGAGAACATACAAACTCCGTACAAACAACATCCGCAGTCAGGACTGAACCCGGGTCTCTGGCGCTGCATTTGCGGTAAGGCAGCAACTCTACCTCTGCACCACCATGCCAAGTCTGACAGAACAATACTGATAGGAGATTCGTTAGTTAGGGACACAGAGGAGATTCTGTGGCAGCAAACTAGACTCCAGGATGATGCAAAATGATCGCCGAGTCCAGACTAAACATAGACTGGGCGATCATTTCGATGAACACCTTTGGTCAGTCCACCTGGACCTACACGATCTCCCGGTTGCCAAACACTTTAGTTCCCCACCCCATTCCCACACCGACCTTTCTGTCCTGGGCCTCCTCCAGTGAGGCAAAATGCAAAATGGAGGAACAGCATCTCATATCACGCATAGGCAGCATACAACCCAGTGCCATGAAAATTGATTTCTCTAATTTCAAGTAAACCCTTCATTCCCTCTCTTTCCATCACTCCTGCCCCCAAGCCACACTAGCTTTCCGTTCTCACCTCGCTACAGCTAACAATGACCTGTTTCCTTCATCATTGCCACTTTTTTGCATCTTTCATTCGTTCTTGTATACCTCTCTCCATCATCTTCTATATCTCGCATTGTCCTTTCCCATGACTTTCAGTCTGAAGAAAGGGTCTCGACCCGAAACGTCACCCATTTCTCCTCTCCAGAGATGCTGCCTGTCCCGCTGAGTTACCCCAGCATTTTGTGTCTACCTTCAGTTCAATCCAGCATCTGCAGTTCCTTCTTACACATACCAGTACAAGAGGAATGGGTGACACCTGAACTGGAGGGGAAGTAATATCCTGGCAGACTGACGAGCTACTATTACTTGGGTGAGTTTAAACTAGTCTAGGTACAAACTTGGGATTCAATGCAGGACTGAGGCAGGTGCGAGGTTCGCAGTTGTTATGGGATGTGATGAAAGAAAGTTCAGCATACAGGATAGACAGGGGCAAAGCAAGGATTAATGGATTGAAATGCATTTACTTTAATGTGAGAGGCCAGACAGGTAAGGCAGATGAACTCAGGGCATGGATAGGTATGTGCAACATGTATGTTGCAGCCTGCAGCCATTATGAAAGATAGGCACAAATTGCTGGACTCAGCAAACCTGCAACTGGAAAGAAAGGATAGGTGACATTTCAGGTCGGGACCCTTCTTCCCTTCTTCAGACTGGGGGGGGGGGGGGGGGGGGGGGGGGGGGGAGAATTGGAGGCTAGGAAAGAGCAGGACAAATCAGGGCCAGCAACAGAAGACCTCAGGCAGGGTGGTTCCCTGGTATGTTAATTGTTGGCCAGGGACAGGGTGATCTCAGAAGGGATACATTATTGCAAACTGTGCAACTGCTTACACAACTAGGTTGGAGGGAGGGGGTCGAGAGGGAGCCGAGATGGACGGAGGTGAGGGGGGAGGGGAGTGTTAGAAGCTACTTAAAATTGGAGAATTCGAAGTTCATACCACATGGGTGAGGTGCTGTTCAATCAACTTGCGTGTGCCCTCACTCTGGTCATGCAGTAGGCACAGAACAGAAAGGGCAGTATTGGAATGGGAGGGGAGTTAAAATGGTTTGCAACCGAGAGATCCCATAAGCCTCAGCGGTCCGAGCGTACGTGTTCAGGAAAGCGGTTGCAGATCCTACACTTGGTCCCACCGATGTACAGGAACCCATGTCGGGCAGTAGATGAGGTTAGAGAAGTTGCGTGCGAACCTCAGTCTCACCTGAAAGGGCTTGGGTCGGGGTCGCTGGATAAAGTTGAGGGAGCAGGTATAATGCAGGTGTTCCATCTCCTGCGTTGGCTGGGGAAATTACCTGGGGTGGGGGTGGATTGGGTGGGAAGGAATGAGTGAACCAAGGAGTTTCGGAGGGAGTGGTCTCTGCAGAAGGCGGATAGGGGTGGAGATGCGAATATGTGATTAGTGATGGGATCACGTTGAAGGTGACGGAAATGTCGGAGATGCTGTGTTGGGTGGGGAGGCTGGTCGGGTGAAAGGCGAGGACCAGAGGAACTCTGTCCTTGTTGCAACTGAGGAGAGGGGGAACAAGAGCAGAATTACAGGACATTCACATGGGAACTTCATCAATTACAGAATTATGGTAGTAGCCTAAGATAACATAACTGATGGTTCATCCAATGAAGTTATATGAGTAGAGCTGAGAAATAAAAATGGGATGATCACCTTGCAGGGAGTGCACTATAGACCCTCAAATAGTCAAGAAGAATTAGAACACAAACTGCAGGAGGTTGCATGCAGTTGCAACACAAATGGGGTTATCATAGTATGAGATTTTAACTTTCCCCAATATGGATCAAGACTGTAATAGTGCCAGGGTCCTGGGTGGGGTGGAATTTGTCAAAAGTGTTCAGGAAAGTTTCCTCAGGCAATATGAGGAGGGCCCTACAAGGGAGAGGGGAAAGCTTGATCTACTCTTAGAAATATAGGAAGGGCAAGAGACTCAAGTGTCCGCATGTGATCTTTTTTGAACCAGCGACCACTGATCTATTAGCTTTAAAATAGTTATGCGTAACTAAACGGCGGACCCACAAGTGTAATTCTGAATTGTAGAAGGCGAACTTTGATGGCGTGAGGCAGGAACTTGCTAAAGTTGATTGGAGTAGGGTGTTTGTGGGCAAATAAATGTCCCTAATGTGGGATGTTTTCAAAAGCATGATGACAAGAGTTCATGGCAATGTATGTTCCAGCAAGGCACGCAGGACAAGAAGCTTGGATGATGACAGAAAATGAGGCGCTGATCAGGAAATAGGAGGAATTGGACGGGTATAGGAATAGATCAAGTGTATCCTTTGAGGGGTGTCAGGAACTTGCTTGAGGAAATAAGGAGGGCAGAACATACTTAAGGAGGAAAGGATGTCATTAAGCTAGAAAGAGTGCAGAGAAGATTTATGCAGATGTTGCTAGAACTCAAGAGCCTGAACTAAAGGAAGAGGTTTGGCAAGCTGGGACTTTATTCCTTGGAGCATAGGAAGCTGAGAAGTGAGCTTATAGAAGTGTATAGGATCATGAAGCAAAAGTACCAAGAGTTTTACCCACAGTAAGACAATCAAGAACCATAGGACATAGGTTTAAGGTGAGAGGGGAATGACTTAATAGGGACCCGAGGGGCAATTTCTTCACACAGAGGCGAGTGGGAATATGGAACGAGCATCCAGAGGAGGTAGCTGAGGCAGATACTACATCAACATTTAAAAGACATTTGGACAGGTACATGGATCGGAAAGGTTTAGAGGCAGACAATGGGACCAGCGCAGATGGGACATCTTGGTCAAAAGCTGGGCTGAAAAGCCCGATTTCGTGCTACAAGACTCTACGAATCTAAAGGTGAATCGTTGGGATTCATTCCCACACAAGGCTGTGAAATATTTTAAGGCAAGATTAGTTCTTGAGAAGTGAGGATGAAAGGCATGATGGTAAAGAAGGCATACGGGAATGTCTCCTTTGTCAGTTGTGGCATTGAGTTTAAGGGTCAGGTAGTCATGTTGCAGCTTTACAAAACTTTGGTCAGGCTGAACTTGGAGTTTTGTGTGTTGTTCTGGTCGCCAATTGACTGGAAGGACGTGGAAACTTTAAAGGGTGCAGAATACGTCTACTGCAATAGACGGTATTAGCTGTAAATGAGAGATTGGACAAACTTGACTTGTTTTCTCCGGAGCATCTGAGGTGGAAGGGAGACTTGAAAGAAGTATATGAAATTACAGGTGGTGCAGACAGAATGGACTTAACATTTTCTGCAGGGTGGAAATATCAACAACGAGTGGGCAAAGGGCAAGAGTGTTCAATCATCGTATGCACCGGAACAAAGACATTCTTACTTGCACTAGCTGTACAGGCATATTTACAGCAACAACAGAATCAGTTATTCTAGGTAAACCAGACAGTAATATTACAAGCCAAAGTACATCGTGCAACCATAGTAGTGAAAAGTGGAGATAGGATTGTGGTTAAAGTTGTGCGGCATGGCTCAAGACTATAATGGTTTCCGATAAGAAACTGTTGCTGTACCTGGAGGTCAGGGTCCTGTACCTTCTTCCTGATGGTAGCAGCAAAATGAGAGTGTGGACTTTGATGATATTTGCTGTCTTTTAAGAGAGTATAAAGGAGGTGGGAGAAAGATGGATTGTTTTCTCCAGAGCATCAGAGGTTGAGGGGAGACCTGAAAGAAGTTTGTAAAATTAGGAGTGGCATAAATGGGGGAGACAGTCAGAAACATTGTCCATTGTGTGGAAATGTCAAAGATTGAGGGGAAGGGAGTGAGGGTGTCAGAGCTTCAAGGCAAGAGAGGAGAAAGTTGAAAGGTGATGTTCAGGGCAAGTTTTTTCACACTCAGAGAGTGGTGCCTGGTCTGTGCTGCCGGGGTGGTGGTGAATGCAGATACAATAGCCGCATTTTAAAGGATTTTCAGATAGGCACATGGACATGCAGGGAATGGATGGTTATGGATCACATGCAGACATTCCTGTGGTCCATGCTCTACTGGTCTAACCACCGCGGTCCAGACTGACGGCTCTCCTACCTGTGCAGATGAGGTTATAGCTGATGTTAGCCTCGGCGATCATGGGAAGGACATGTTCCTGACAGTAATTCATAGCCAGTGAACGTCCACTGAAAGGGTTGACCAACAGGAGGAGGCGCCTGGATCTCGGGAGAAGTTCAAGGCTGATTTCTGCAAACAATGCACAGGTTGTCAGGAACAGGGGCTGCAGACGAGGCCAACAATCCACACTTTCACATCACCCAGACCTTTGCCGATTTCCCACCTCCATCATCCACTGGCCTCTCCCTTCATCCACTCTGCAGCAGAGCCTTCACAGCCTCTGGGGAAGTAAATTCTAGAAATTCACCCTTGATCCAGCTCCACTTTACTGGATTTACTGTTCCCCTTCTTCATCCCAAAGAGCCGAATCCATTCTACGACAGATCCCCTGATCCAAGTGCTAATGGCCCACCACCAGGGAAGATAGAACAGCACTGCACATGAACAGGCCCATTCACCCCCAGATAGCTCCTCCCCACACCAGATTGTCACAAACATCTCTGCATCCATCTATCTATCTCACCTGGAATACCAACTCTGTCCCAAACCCAAAAACAAATATGTTCCCCATGCCCGACCCCCTCCCGATCCTCGAAATCCTTCCCCTCCCCGAATCTTCTTCTCCATCTCAGACCACCCACCCAATCCTTTATTACTTTTCCATCCACAATCCCCTCCCCTTCCAAGTACCTGAACCCAATCCCCCCATGACTCACTTCCACCTCCCCCAACATCATCAACCTCTTCCCATCCTTAACCACCTCCCTACCCCTAGCTCTTTCATTCTCCATCCCCCCCTCCCCCAAACCACAACCACAACCCCCTTCTTCATGCCCACAGGCCCATCCCTTACCCCTTTTTTCCCTTCCTCTATATCCAGCACTCCTTTTCCATCACATCTCTTTCTCCATACTTGTCCCCTCCCATCACCTTCCCGGACCCCAGCAGCCGTTTTCCCACCTCTGCACCTCTCTCCATCCCAGACCACAACCCCTCTCCCTATCCCCATCCCTGACCTCAACCTCTCTCCCCTTCCCAGACCACAACCCCTCTCCCCATCCCAGACCACAACCCCTCTCCCCATCCAGACACAACCCCCTCTCCCCATCCCAGACCACAACCCCTCTCCCCATCCCAGACCACAACCCCCTCTCCCCATCCCAGACCACAACCCCTCTCCCCATCCCAGACCACAACCCCTCTCCCCATCGCAGACCACAACCCCTCTCCCCATCCCAGACCACAACCCCTCTCCCCATCCCTGACCTCAACCCTTTTCCCCCATCGCTGCCCCCCTTCACCAATCCCCATCACCCACCCTTTCTTCCTCCACCTCCCAGCCTCACCTGCCTCGCCCGGCACCTCCACCCCCAGCAGCCGGCAGCGGACGGCGGTCACCCACCGCTGGGCCCGGCTCCTCGCCCCCTCCCCGTCCGCACGGAAGCTCTTGACCAAGCGCTGGCGTCCCTTGGTGCCGCCCACCAGCCCCTTCTTGGGGAGGTAGCAGTAAAGCGCGAAGTGGGCCTCGCCGTTCTCTCCATCTCCATCCACTTCCCCTTCCTCCGTCCCCACCGGCTCCCTCCGCCGGCGCCCGGCGACCCCCGGCCGCACCAGCCGGCAGCCGGTGACATGAGAGAGAGGCAGGACCAGGCGCTTCTCCTGCTCGGGGCGGGGGGAGAGCCTCTGGACGTGGAGCTCCTTGCAGGTGAGTGTCAGGGCGTAGCGGGCAGCCCCCGCCCCAAACTCCCCGTGGAGCAGCGCCTGCGAGCTGCCCGACATTGGCCAAGCGGACCTGACCTGACCTGACCCTGGTTAGAGTGATGGAGGGGCTCCTTCCCCCAAATCAATGCGGCATCCTGAGGCCAACCGGCAGTTTCAAGGCTCCCCCCGCTAGTCACGCCACCGCCATCGCCACTGGACCTTGCTCCCAAAGGCGGAAGTCCGTCAATGATTGACGGCAGCCGCTGCCCAATCAGCACCGCGAGAAGGCGGATGCGACCTCGCGCTTGGTTTCTCACACCTTTAATTCCCAACCTGGCGTCCTATCCTGCTCTAACTGTCCACTGATCAGCTGCAAATATCGCCCTATTTAAATTTCAACGCGTCTCTGGGCTCATTTCCCCCCACTTTTCATCGCGGCCTCTTGACCCCGTTTCCATAGAAGCAGCCGGCGACCATCTTGGCGGAAACGAATGGTAGGCGGGGCTATGACGCCGTGCCGCCGCCATGTTTGTGAGGGTGGAGGAGGAGTGCGGAGTCGCCGCCATCTTTGATAATGGCAGCGGCAGGCGCGTCTTGAGAACCACAAGTGATGGGAAATATATTAGACTTTGACACCTATATACCATATTTACTGAGGAATAGATCATAGAAGCTTCGAGGCTGCAGAGTTATTTTTCCAAGGTTGCTAAAAGTGATGGGCGAAATGGATGTGCCATTTTATTACCATGTTAGCAAACAAGCACCTACATTCAACTCGGTGACTCAATTCATCTACAAGCAATGCTTCCTCTGCAGAACCTCTCCTTAGTTCATTATCTCAAGTTAGCCAGTCTGTGAAACAGAGACAACTGGCTTTTCTTTGGACTTGGATCCAGCAGTTGTTTGACTAATGTACACTTCAAAATTTGCACTGTGCGTTCTGCTGCTCCATTTGAAGCGGAATGGTATGGAGCGACTCTAGTGTGTTTTACACCATTTCCTTTCATGAATTGTGCAAACTCTTGTGAACAGAACTGAGGTCCGTTATCAGACACAATTTCCTCTGGAAATCCATCGGACGCAAACAGTCCTCGCTAAATGTCTATTGTTTTGCTGGATGTCGTTTTGTTCATTGGAAACATCTCAACCCACTTGGAGTGACTATCAATCACAATGAACAATTGTTGTCCATCTAACTCTGCACCAGGCCACCATAGATAGCTTCTAGCTAGACACTTTGATAGACACATTCCCAAATGATGATCAGGAGGATCTCCTAGCAATTTCACTCCGTATCTTTCAGGGATTACAACTCTCGCTTCCCACATGACACACCCTTTGTCTACTGAGAGTTCATTCCTACGCACAAAAAAATGGTTTCAGTTCTGCCTCTGAATCCGGCAATTTGTTTGGCCATCCATTTGTAACATACTCCTGCATTCTTGAGAAAAGTCTGTCAGTGCGAGTAGCCTTCCCAATGTCCCCTGAAGTGATAGGTAACTCATTTACATGAGAGAAATAAAACACGTTCTCCCTGTTTGGGGTAACCTCCAATTCCAAAGGTAATCTAGATATGGCGTCAGCATTGCTGATACTGGTATGCAGTCAATATCAATGCCCCGTCTTTGCATTCTGGCTGCTGCCAGAGTTGGTATGTGTGCTTTTGGATTTAGGATCACTGTCAACGGCTGGTGATCTGTCTCGATTACAAACATTCTACCATACAAGTATTTGTGAAACCTTCCTAACGCCAAAATTTAATGCAAGATCCTCTTGCTCTATTTGTAACTGAGTGTACTAGACGCAAATGCTATAGGCATCTCCTCTCCATTTACTAGCACATGAGAGACAGCACATGAGAGACAGCACCAACACCGTATGGTGAAGCATCACATGCTAGTTTCATTGGATTAATGACATTGTAATGAACAAGTATTGGACTCTCTACCAACTGAGCTTTACATGACTTGTAAGCTCGGTCACATTCACGTGTCCGCTTCCATGGTACATCTTTTCTGAAGAGTTCGTTCAAGGGATGTAAACAGGTGGACAGGCATGACACGAACTTCCCACAATAATGCACTTATCCTAAAAAGGATCGTATCTCAGATATGTTTCTGGGAGTGCGCGTGTTCCTGATCGCATCAACTTTACCCTTGGTGGGGTGTAGACTATCCTTGTCTATAATATGACCCAAGTACTCTACCTAGTTCTGAAAGAACTCATACTTTTGTGCCTTCACTCTTACACTGTGTGTCTCAAAGCATTTGAGTACCACTTCCAACCTTTCATCATGTGTCTGCCTGCCAGGGGCTGAGATGAGGATGTCATCCAAGTAACACACCACACCTTCAATTATGTCTAGAATTTGTGTCATAAACCCTTGAAAAATCCCAGGGGCTGATGATATGCCAAATGGGAGTGTATCGAACTGAAACAATCCCAAATGCGTGTTGATAGTCAGCTTGGATTTAGATTCTCCCTAAACTAAACTAATCTAAAACAAACCAAATGAAAGCCGTTCAGCCATTTGCAACAGAATGTCCTCCTTTAAACCAGACGGATTCTCCTTCGTCAAGGAGTTGAATAATTTGTGGCTCTACGACAACACCCTACGAAAATTGACTGCCGTGTTTGCTACCATCATCGACACTTCAAACGTTGTTTGCTGGCCAAAGCATCAAGGGATAATCCCATTTGATCATATGGCACAATAGAAATGCAACTGATATCCCAGTCCAAGTAGAACCAAACCTTAGCTCAGCCAATTCCCTCTTGCAGGAGGACAGATCTTGCTCTGTGCGCTCCTGCTGTGTTGCTTGCTGAAAGTGTCGGGTTATGCTTGTAATAAGGCTTGTACGACGACGTAAACGGAGTATCTCTTTATTTAACAACTCTGTACAACAGCAGCAACAGCAACAGCCTCGTGTGCCAGCCCAGGCAACTCCCTAACTGCCCACACACCAGGGTTCCAGTCCCATCCGGTTACTGGAGCCTGGCTTCTGTCACACAGGATCCTAGTGCCCGTCTGCCCAGCCTTACACAATTATTGCATAATGCCACATCTCCCTTTCTTTGAGAACAAAGGGTGGACTACCTTTGTCTCTGCAGGTCTTAAGGGGTTTATTCTGCCCTTTTGCTGGAAGACCTGTCCCTGATCTAAGCATGCAAAATAGAAATAAAATAACTTACACGTTACCATACTGTGAACTATTCTTTAGCAGGCTGTGTTCTTCAAAACTTAAACTCTCAGGTTTCAGGTAAATGTAACAGGTTTACAGAACAATTTCACATCACATTTCACTCTCTCTCTTTTTCTTTATTGTAGAAAACAGATCAATAAATCACAAATCAAGTCTCTTCGGCTTTCTAACCTCTCTCCCACACCTGGTCCGCACAGCCTCTGTGGTGGGGCCCTCTCCGCTGGGTGATGTTGTCACTGGTGGAGCTGGCTCTGGTGGAGCTGAATCTTCTCCCACCGGTGGCTCATCAGCGTCGACTACCCCACTGTTGGTCTGCAGCGGCACCAAGTGCTGCCGGTTCCTCCTCAGTGTGCCCTGAGGCACCTGGACGATATAAGAGCGAGGGGTATTGTGTGTAGATAGCACTTTGCCCTGGACTCGTGCATCGGTGATCCACACATCCTCCCCAGGTACTAGTGGCTCCAGATTTCTCGCTCCGTGCCTCTTGTCAAAGGATCTTGCGTCGTTCCACCTCTTCTCCCTTTCTTTGGCCCCCAGCGCGTTGTAGTCAAGCAAAACTGGATTCAGCAGGGTTGGAAGGGCAGGAACTGTAGTGCGGAGGCGGCGCCCCATCAACAGCTCGGCCGGGCTATAGCCGTTCAGTAGAGGGGTTGCTCTGTAGGCCAGCAATGCAAATATGGGTCTGACGCCTTTGTTAGCAGGTTTTTCATGGTTTGTACAGCGCGCTCCGCCATCCCATTGCTCTGAGGAAACCTGGGGCTGCTCGTGATGTGCACAAAGCCATACTCTGCTGCAAAGGCTTTAAAGTGGCTACCTGAGAACTGGGGCCCATTGTCACTTTTAAGAAATTCACAAATTCCATGACGAGCAAATATGGATTTCAGGTGCACCACCACATCTGTGGACCTTGTGGGTGATAGCAGCGCAACTTCCACATATCTTGAGAAATAATCTACTACTAGTAGATAAGTCTTGTCTTTCAGCGTGAATAGGTCAGCTCCCAAGGTTTGCCAAGGCCTGTCTGGCATCTCCGTTGGCATCAGCGGCTCTTTGACGTTCCTTCTCTCTTGGATGCAGGTTCTACATTTCAGCACCATGTCATTCAGCTGGCTGCTGAGTCCAGGCCACCACACCATCTGTTTGTCCCGGCCCCTGCACTTTGTCACCGCCAGGTGTCCCTCGTGTAGTCTCTGCAGCACATCACCTTGTAAGGCTGATGGGATGACGAGCCTCGTGCCCCGCAGCAGCAGCCCATCGTGCACAGTCAGCACTGCTCTATCAGCCCAGTAATGTCTCAGCACTCCCTGCAGTTGGCTTTTGTCGGGCCAGCCATCTGTGCAGTACTCCATCAGTGCAGAGCATGTGCTGTCTGCCTGCAGGTGCTCACGTAGGCTGCTCAGATAATCTCCACTGACAGGAATGTTGCTGATGACAGAGTCTACATATATGTTGGTGTCCTCTAATAGGCTTGTGTCTGTGTGTGTTCTTGCGGCTCTCAGAGGAGCACGAGATAAGGTGTCGGCTGTCCACAGGCTTTTGCCAGGGACATGATCGACTGTATAGCTGTACCTCATGAGTCTCATCCTAAATCTTTGGATTCTTGGTGGGAGGTCATCCAAAGCTTTCCCTCCCAGCAGACTCACCAACGGCTTATTGTTAGTTTCCAGCTCGAATGGTCTTCCCAGGATGAAACAGCTGAACCTTTCACATGCCCATGTCGCAGCCAATGCCTCCTTTTCTACTTGAGCATAGCGCTGCTCTGTTGGTGTCATTGACCTGGACGCATATGCCACAGGTGACCACATGGCATCGTTCTTCTGCAGCAGGACTGCCCCCAGGCCAAAGGAAGAGGCATCAGCAGAGATCTTTAGAGCACTGTTTGGGCTATATAATGTGAGCACTGGTGTGGATGACAGCTCTGTTTTTAACTGATCAAAGGCGGCCTGCTGCTCTGTCCCCCAGTACCAGTGGTTCTTCTTGGACAGTAGGTCTCGTAGTACTTTGTCTTTTTCAGCCAGGTTAGACAAGAAGCGGCCCAGCTGATTGACCATGCCCAGAAAACTCATGAGTTCGCTGACATTTTTGGGTGCATCCATCTCTTGTACTGCTCTCGTCTTCTCTGGATCTGGCTTCACTCCATCTGCTGAAATCACATAACCCAGGAATCTGACTGTGTGGCGTGTGAGCTCACATTTGTCCATGTTGAGCGTAATGCCGGCCTTTTGTGCCTTCTCTAGCACCGCATGTAGCCGCACATCATGCTCCTCCTGCGTCTGTCCCCAGACCAGGATGTCATCCATATGACACCATTTGTAAGGAGATAGCAGAGATTAGTAGTAAGCACAAGGTAGTGATTGTGGGAAATTTCAACTTTCCACACATAGACTGGGAAACACATTCTGTAAATGGGCTGGATGGGTTGGAGTTTGTAAAATGTGTGCAGGATAGTTTTTTGCAGCAATACATAGAGGTACCTACCAGAGGAGGGGCAGTGCTGGACCTCCTGTTAGGAAATGAGACTGGACAGGTGGCGGAGGTATGCGTTGGGGAGCACTTCGGGTCCAGTGATCACAATACCATTAGTTTCAATATAATTATGGAGAGGGTCAGAACTGGACCTAGGGTTGAGATTTTTGATTGGAGAAAGGCTAACTTTGATGCGATGCGAGATGATTTAAAAGGAGTGAACTGGGACATTTTGTTTTATGGGAAAGATGTAGAAGAGAAATGGAGGACATTTAAAGGGGACATTTTAAGAGTACAGAATCTTTATGTTCCTGTTCGGTTGAAAGGAAACAGTAAAAATTGGAAAGAGCCCTGGTTTTCAAGGGAAATTGGACATCTTGTTCGGAAAAAGAGGGAGATCTAAAATAATTATAGGCAGCATGAAGTAAATGAGGTGCTTGAGGAGTATAAGGAATGTAAAAAGAATCTTAAGAAAGAAATTAGAAAAGCTAAAAGAAGATATGAGGTTGCTTTGGCAAGTAAGGTGAAAGTCAATCCAAAGGGTTTCTACAGCTATATTAATAGCAAAAGGATAAGGAGGGATAAAATTGGTCCATTGGAGAGACAGAGTGGACAGCTATCTGCAGAGCCAAAAGAGATGGGGGAGATATTGAACAATTGTTTTTCTTCGGTATTCACCAAGGAGAAGGATATTGAATTATGTGAGGTAAGGGAAACTAGTAGAGTAGCTATGGATACTATGAGGTTCAAAGTAAAAGAAGTACTGACACTTTTGAAAAATATAAAAGTGGATAAGTCTCCAGGTCCTGACAGGATATTCCCTAGGACATTGCGGGAAGTTAGTGTAGAAATAGCCGGTGCTATGACAGAAATATTTCAAATGTCATTAGAAACGGGAATAGTCCCCGAGGATTGGCGTACTGCGCATGTTGTTCCATTGTTTAAAAAGGGTTCTAAGAGTAAACCTAGCAATTATAGACCTGTTAGTTTGACTTCAGTGGTGGGCAAATTAATAGAAAAGATACTTAGAGATAATATATATAAGCATCTAGATAAACAGGGTCTGATTAGGAACAGTCAACATGGATTTGTGCCTGGAAGGTCATGTTTGACTAATCTTCTTGAATTTTTTGAAGAGGTTACTAGGGAAATTGATGAGGGTAAAGCAGTGGATGTTGTCTATATGGACTTTAGTAAGGCCTTTGACAAGGTTCCTCATGGAAGGTTGGTTAAGAAGGTTCAACTGTTGGGTATAAATGCAGGAATAGCAAGATGGATTCAACAGTGGCTGAATGGGAGAAGCCAGAGGGTAATGGTGGATGGCTGTTTATCGGGTTGGAGGCAGGTGACTAGTGGGGTGCCTCAGGGATCTGTGTTGGGTCCTTTGTTGTTTGTCATGCACATCAATGATCTGGATGAAGGTGTGGTAAATTGGATTAGTAAGTATGCAGTTGATACCAAGATAGGGGGTGTTGTGGATAATGAAGAGGATTTCCAAAGTCTACAGAGTGATTTAGGCCATTTGGAAAAATGGGCTGAAAGATGGCAGATGGAGTTTAATGCTGATAAATGTGAGGTGCTACACCTTGGCAGGACAAATCAAAATAGGACGTACATGGTAAATGGTAGGGAATTGAAGAATACAGTTGAACAGAGGGATCTGGGTATAACCGTGCATAGTTCCTTGAAGGTGGGATGTCATGTAGAAAATTGTAAACAAGGCTTTTGGTGCTAGACCAAATCTGGATTGAGTATGGTGTACAATGTTTGGTTTGTACAAGGCATTATGAGACCAAATCTGGAGATGGTGTCAACAAAATAATAGAGAGTACAGAGGAGATTTACTAGAATGTTGCCTGGGTTTCAACAACTAAGTTACAGAGATAGGTTGAATAAGTTAGGTCTTTATTCTCTGGAGCGCAGAAGGTTAAGGGGGGACCTGATAGAGGTCTTTAAAATGATGAGAGGGATAGACAGAGTTGATGTGGACAAGCTTTTCCCTTTGAGAATAGGGAAGATTCAAACAAGAGAACATGACTTCAGAATTAAGGGACAGAAGTTTAGGGGTAATATGAGGGGGAACTTCTTTACGCAGAGAGTGGTGGCGGTGTGGAATGAGCTCCCAGTGGAAGTGGTGGAGGCAGGTTCATTGGTATCATTTAAAAATAAATTGGATAGGCATATGGATGAGAAGGGAATGGAGGGTTATGGTATGAGTGCAGGCAGGTGTGACTAAGGGGAAAAAAAAAAATTTGTTCGGCATGGACTTGTAGGGCCGAGATGGCCTGTTTCCGTGCTGTAATTGTTATATGGTTATATGGTTATATGGACACAGTACCCCCTCCAGGCCACCGGTCACTTCTGTCATCATCATCCTTTGAAAGTGCTCGGGGGCTGATGCTATGCCAAAGGGTAGACGGTTAAAATAGTAGCGCCCAAAAGGCGTGATGAAGGTGGTGTATTTGGCAGACTCTTTTGTCAATGGTACTTGCCAAAAGCCCATGTTGGCATCTAATTTGCTGAATACTGTTGCGCCAGCTAGCATGCCCAGAGTGTGCTCGACAGAAAGCAGGATAAACTTTTCTCTGCATACTGATCCATTCATCATTGTGAAGTCCACACAAATGCGAACATCACCTGTTTTCTTCGGCAATACCACCATCCCGGCACACCAATCAGTCGGCTCCTCAATCTTGGTGATTACGCCCATCTTCTCCATACGGTCTATCTCCTTCTTCACTTTTCCCATAAGCGGCAGAGGGACTCTGCGTGGCGTGTGGAGAGAGAAGGGCACAGCCTCTGGCTTCAATTTAATTGAGTATGGTCTCCGAACAAGACCCAAGCCGCTACACAGCTTCGGATATTGTTGTTTCACTGATTCCAAGGTGATGCCGTCAACCCTGCACACAAGCTGAAGCCGTTCTATGGCAGGTCTTCCCAACAGTGCAGTGTGCAGGTCTTTGACTACATAAATGTTCTCTATGGCTGTCTTTTTGCCTCTGCACAGTGTTTCTCTGGCTACACCCAGGACAGAGAGTGCATTGCCCCCTGGCCCAAACAATGGGCGTGTCGACACTGCCAGGCGCTTCACATCATGCCCCCCTGTAATGTCATGGTACACCTCGACTGGCATGGCGGTGACATCCGCACCATGTCTATTTTAAAGCACACTTTTTTTTGGCTCACTTGTAGCTGCACCATCCACGGGTCTTTTCCAGCATACACGGTTCCCAGGAAAAAGCTCTCTTCTTCCTCTGTAGTGACAGCATTGAGAGATTTTGCACTGTTTCTGCACACTTTGCCATAATGTCCCTTTTTGCCACAGTTGTGACACACAGCATCTTTAGCAGGGCATTCCATTTTTCCATGCGAGGGCATTTTTCCACATCTATAGCAGGCCTTTGAACCTGGCTGTGGCTGTGTATTAAGTTTATTTTTGCCTGGTGTTTGTGCTTGTGGCTGAGGCTTTGAGGGAAATTTGGGTTTTCTGTAGCTTTTAGCATGCACAGCATCAACATTTGAGCACTTGCTAGCACCGCTATTTTCTCCTCTTAAGTCAGACCGCTGTCGTCTAACTTCTTCAGACTGCCTTGTCTTTGTTATAGCAGTTTCAAGGGTTAGGTCTCTGTCTAGCTGTAGCTTTTCTGACAATGAGACGTTTCTCAGCCCGACCACTAACCTGTCGCGGATCAGCTCGTTCTGTAACTGTCCATAGTTGCAGTGTTCAGCTAATCCGTATAGAGCAGTGTTGAAGGAATCCATCGTTTCTCCTGGCAGTTGCACACGCTGATTGAACTTGGCTCTTTCGTAGATTACATTCTTTTTAGGTACAAAAAATGCATCAAAGCCTGCCTTGACATCCGTGTACACCCTCCTCTCATCTGCAGTTAGCGTTAGCCCCTTTAGCACATCTTCTGCTTCATCGCCCATGCAATACACTAACGTGTTCACCTGGTTTTCTGCCGACGTCGCGTTTAAATTGCTTGCAAGCCGAAAGCGGTCGAATCTCCTGATCCAACGCTCCCATTCTTGAGGCTTGGTAAAATCGAATGGCTCTGGAGGTTGTATTGTGAACGTAGCAGTTGGTGTAGGTTGCGCCATATAGAAACATAGAAATTAGGTGCAGGAGTAGGCCATTCGGCCCTTCGAGCCTGCACCGCCATTCAATATGATCATGGCTGATCATCCAACTCAGTATCCTGTACCTACCTTCTCTCCATACCCCCTGATCCTCTTAGCCACAAGGGCCACATCTAACTCCCTCTTAAATATAGCCAATGAACTGGCCTCAACTACCCTCTGTGGCAGAGAGTTCCAGAGATTCACCACTCTCTGTGTGAAAAAAGTTCTTCTCATCTCGGTTTTAAAGGATTTCCCCCTTATCCTTAAGCTGTGACCCCTTGTTCTGGACTTCCCTAACATCGGGAACAATCTTCCTGCATCTAGCCTGTCCAACCCGTTAAGAATTTTGTAAGTTTCTATAAGATCCCCTCTCAATCTCGTAAATTCTAGAGAGTATAAACCAAGACTATCCAGTCTTTCTTCATGAGACAGTCCTGACATCCCAGGAATCAGTCTGGTGAACCGTCTCTGAACTCCCTCTATGGCAATAATGTCCTTCCTCAGATTTGGAGACCAAAACTGTACGCAATACTCCAGGTGTGGTCTCACCAAGACCCTGTACAACTGCAGTAGAACCTCCCTGCTCCTATACTCAAATCCTTTTGCAATGAAAGCTAACATACCATTCGCTTTCTTTACTGCCTGCTGCACCTGCATGCCCACGTTCAATGACTGGTGTACCATGACACCCAGGTCTCGCTGCATCTCCCCCTATCTGCCAGCTCGTCTCCCATTTCCCGCCAAAACGATACACCTTCCTCTTCTTCTTTATTTATTTTTTTTGCTTACAAGTCTCCCAGTTCTGACACCGTGTCGGGTTATGCTTATAATAAGGCTCGTTCGACGACGTAAACGGAGTATCTCTTTATTTACCAACTCTGTACAACAGCAGCAACAGCAACAGCCTCGTGTGCCAGCCCAGGCAACTCCCTAACTGCCCACACCCCAGGGTTCCAGTCCCATCCGGTTACTGGAGCCTGGCTTCTGTCACACAGGGTCCTAGTGCCCGTCTGCCCAGCCTTACACTATTATTGCATAATACCACAGAATGGTTTCCAGTTCTTCATTTTCCTGCAAAATGAAAATAGTGCTCAATGTTTATACACACATGAATGCAAAACAAGATTACAACATATCTTTGCTGTGTCCATCTTGGAATCTTTTAAATTAAAAAGTAAATAAATACACAAATATTTAGTCATCATATGCATCCTGAGGAACAAGTCCTACCAATGAGCAATGTCATGACTTCATCTTTAGTACCTTGAGATTTAGTATCCTGCTCAATTTATTCATTGATGCAAGGGCTTGTTTCCGTGCATGTCATTAGTAAATGACAGTGCTCTTTTAAAAAGTCCCTTCTAAGATTTGTGCTTAAAAAACATTGATTTCCACCTTGAGATCATGTTTGCCTTACATGAAGTTTCCCAATATCCTCCAGACATCTGTCTCTGTCCGTCTGTACTGCCAGCAACTTTTTCTCAAAAGATTCTGCCCGAGAAGCAAGTTCCTTGTTCTCGTTAATAACATCCAAAAGTCTTTGCTTCATCACTGACAATCCCACCAACTATTCTTCAGGTTTCTCCTGCCCTATTCCATCAGCACTTTCAGACATTTTCACTCCCGCCTTTACTTGAGCCAGATTTTCAAATTCAGTTTCTTCAAGGGCTTTCGGCCTTCATTACTTTGTTTTAAATTAGTTTGGTTAAGGGATCTTTAAGGGACTTTGTTAGGCGGTCCTTGTACAACTATCCATTGCTCTTTGAAGATGGATTTCTCGTTCTCAAGATGCTTAATTTGCTGTTGTTGCTTTTGCAATAACTCCTTCAACTGATTATCCTACAAAGACAGGATCTGGTTTAGCACCTCCCTGTACTGAACCAACTGTGCGTTTAGCAGCGCGTTGTCAGAATTAAGGTCATCCATCTGAAGCTGTTGGGAGATATGCTGCCAATGTGATCATCAGTGCACTGGCGGCAGGTCAACCATCAACAGAGTAGTTGTTGACATCGGAAGCATTGGAGAAGTCAAACAGCTCAACTATTGCTCAGTTTACATCTTCACTTGCTGTACTTTGGCCAGAAGGTATAAAACACGAGAATGTTCTTCTGTTTGTGACTTAAAGTTTTATTCCCTCATAAATAATAGTATCCTAAATATTAATAGAAACGTTTACTTCCTTGCACATGAATTCACAATACATTTGTACCACGGAACAACAAAGTTGCTGTATTAACAACCCTTTAAATTTCCCAAATGTAGTTACTTGGTATCACGCTGAAATGAATTCACGAACACTCTACCAATTTGCTTTGATGTATTTTAAATACTTCCCTTGAAAAATACAGATCCGTAAATGATCGGTAGTAACAGAGACGGAGATACTGTGCACACTGGATGGAACCCAATGACTATTAACACCAAACATAAAAATTGGGAGTTAAAATTAATCAGGTTGTCACAACGCCAGAAGCCGTCCTTTTGCCCATTATGTCTAAAACTGATCTTTATGGTGAACTATTCAAATGTTAATATATATAAAGGGGTAAATTCGGTAAAATTACAAATATTGGTGTACTTTCCAGATTTGTCAGTGATTTCCAAAATCTGTCTCTATTGTCATTTTACTTTTAATATTAGAAATTGAACATGTGCTTGATATAATGCTTTCTTCATTGTATGAGGCCAGCCATCTCAGTCTAACTCATAATGGCGCTGAAAATTGAGTTGAAGGCTTTTTCAGTTTAGCAAATCTCAGTATATATTTACCTTCTCAAAACTAATGAAGGCTTTACACTTTCGAGATGCAGCAGGGAAACAGGCCCTTCGGCCCAATGAGTCCAGGCCGACCAGCGATCACCCCCGGACACTCTCCTGCACACTAGGGACAATTTACAATTTTTACCAAAGACAATTAACCTGCAAACCTGTACGCCTTTGGAGTGTTGGAGGAATCAGTAGCAACTGGAGAAAACCCACATGGTCACGGGGCGAACGTACAAACTCGGTACAGACAGCACCCGTGGCCAGGAACGAATCCGGGTGTCTGGTGCTATAAGGCAGCAACTCTACCACTGTGCCACTGTGCTCCCCCCCTCCCCAAACAGAAAAATATTTTATTCAACCTTGGCAAAGCTTAAAATTAATAACAGTGTAAAATATCGAGTGAACCCAAGCATTAAATTTCCACAGATATATAAAATCAAAGTTTAAACTGAAAGTGTCAGACTGAGCACATACCATAAGGTTTTGGCCAGCTGTGGTCTGCTTTGTCCATCCTTGAACCTGTCCTGGTCTCAAGATCCCCCACTTCCTCCTCCAGCTCCGGCAGTTCTGAGATCAAATCTGGATCAGAGCAGTCAAGAAAGAACCAGTCATCCTCAATCAGTTTTGTGCCACAGGAAGACACGTCATTCAGAAAGACAGCATGAACACAGACACAATATGGACTGATTGGACCCTGGTGACCATCGCTACCTTGTGGCTTCCCCAAGTTAAGGTGTTAGTTTCTGACTGGGCTAAAACACCTTGCAGCTGGCTGGCTGGCTTTAAATTTTAAAAGCTTGCAGTAACAAAGCTATATTAACATCACTGGTGTCCTAGAGACAACTAATACCAATACTGGTTTACGTATAGATATAATTTCAGTATTTTATCAAGAGAGGCAGATTTGTCATTTAACCTGCAAATCCATTGTGTGTGAAGCCTGTGTCGTGGCCATTTGGACAAAAAGTTAAGTGTTCTACATTTGCAATTACCAATGTAAATATAGAGGAAAAAATAAATCCTTTCGCATTGAAAAGTTATAAGGAAGTTTGGTTCAATTTACTTACATCAGGTAATGGATGGAATAAACTGTGGGTTAAAACAGTGTTCCCTCTCTTTACTAAAAACAGGTGCACAACCTTTTATCCGAAAGCCTTGGGACCAGACACTTGTCGGATTTCGGACATTTTCGGATTTCAGAATGGAAGATTTTTAGCGTAGATTAGGTAGGTAGCGCGGGCGGCTTGAAAAGTCTGGAGCTGCTGCCTCCTCCCGGGTGACCGGGAGAATCATTGCATAAATGTTAGTTAGTTAGTTTGGAGGGATTTTATGTGGTGGTGGTGGTGGAGTCGGGGTGAAGGGGGAAACTTTAATTCTTAGTCCCCTACCTACCTGGTCGGCGACTCCCAACCTCGCGGAGCTGGGGGCTCCGTCCGGCCGCGTGCGGCGCCTGTTGTACTTCCGACCCCGGCAACTCTACCCCTGGCTGCGAGGCGCTCCAAATCCAGCGCGGCCCGCGGCCGGACGTCCCAGCTCTGGGAATGTCGGGAGTCGGCAGCATCGCAGCGCTGGGATACCAGCGGGGAGCGGGCAATGCCTTACCGGGTCGCCGTGCGGCAAGCTCCGGAACGCTGTGGCCGCCGACACACAACATTGCGGAGCGTCGCTGGATTTGGAGCCGCGGAGCTGGGGGCTCCGTCCGGCCGCGGGAAACGCCGGTTGGAGCTCCGACCCCGGCAACTCTACCCCTGGCTGCGCGGCTCCAAATCCAGCGACGCTCCGCGATGTTGTGTGTCGGCGGCCACAGCGCTCCGGAGCTTGCCGCTGTGACGCCGCCGACTCCCGACATTTGCGGAGCTGGGGCATCAGGCCGCGGGCGGCGCTGGATTTGGAGCGCCTCGCAGCCAGGGGTAGAGTTGCCGGGGTCGGAGCTACAACCGGCGCCGCCCACAGCCCCACCGGCCACAGCGCTGCGGAGCTTACTGCACGGCGAACCGGTAAGGCACTGACCGCTCCCCGCCTCTCCGACCAGGTAGGGGACTAAGAATTAAAGTTTACCCCTTCACCCCCCTTCACATAAAAGCCCTCCAAACTAACTGACTAACATTTAAGCAATGATTTACAGATGTTTAAGCGTCTCCCGGTCTCCAGGGAGGAGGCAGCCGCTACAGTAGTACAGACCTGGGTTGACCGTGGGTCGTTTTGGGTCAAGTTTGGCGCCAAACGCGAGCTTTGGTGCGCAGACGACATCTGGAAAAAATGGCCGGTTTTCGGAGCTTTTCGGTTTCTGGAACACCGGATAAAAGGTTGTGCACCTGTAGTCCAAAGAGTTGTACAGCACAGAAACATGCCCTTTTCCATCCAATGTGTCTGTGCCGACTATCATGCCATCTATATTAACCCCACTTGCCTGTGTTAAATAAACCTCCTAGTCTTTCAGTGAAACTTGCGTATTCATCAAAACTCACTCTAAAGTATGTAATTGGAAATTTAGCTGCATGTTTAAGACCCGGAGCGCGGCCTTACATCACCCGGCGCGGCTTTAATGGCCGCGGGACACTTACCATCGCCCGCCGGGGGTTTTGACTGATATCGGGAGGAGAACGAGGAGTGCAGGGGAGAGATAAGACTTTGCCTTCCATCACAGTGAGGAGGAGATTCACTGTGATGGATGTTTGTGTAAAGTGTGTTGTGTCTTGGTTCTTTTTGCTTGTGTGTATGGCTGCAGAAACCAAATTTCGTTTGAACCTCAAGAGGTTCAAATGATAACAATTAAATTGTATTGTATTGTATTGTAAGTTTAATGCAGAGCTAAATGTTATAAAATGATTAGAGTACTGAATTAACTAAAGAATTAAATGAAAGTATATTTTAGTTGGGGTTTATAACAATTTTGGAAAATGAGCAGTAACTTTAACTGGAATGTACTAATCATTTTAGTGCATTACTAGGGCATTCATTTCATCAGGTCCCACATGGTAGGCGAGTGCAGAAGATTTGGGCACATGCAATGCAAGGTGGGCTAGCCAGTTGGATCTAAATAGAAGGCAGTGATGGAAGGATGTTTATCTGATGGGATTATTGTGGTATCACAGGGATCACAGCTGAGATTTCCGTTGTTTGGTGATAACAGCTTGGACCACAATGTAGGATATAAGCTTGCAGATGACATGAAAATGGGTGGTTTATGGAGAGCGAGAAGATTTGTCCAAGGTTACAGTTGTTTCTATTGCCGATTCGCAGTGAACAGTAATTATGCAAATAGTGATGGAATTTGCTTACACTCGTGCGAACCGTCCACAAAGTTAATTTATCAGCGTGGACCCCTCGAGTTCTGCAAGTTGGTGCGTGTGAATTAAAATTGTTCACACTGCGATGGCCGGGAATCGAACCCGGGTCAACTGCTTGGAAGGCAGCTATGCTCACCACTATACCACCATCGCCACATAACATCTGAGGAGTTTAGGTACTGAATAGTCTCCAGTGCTGTACGAGTTGATCAACTTTTGTCACATTGCTTGCTGACGGATCATTTCTCACTCTGCTGCAGTTCCAGTTCCGCCCACTTGATGCCCCCATCCTCCAGCCGACGGAAATAACACAACACCCAGTGAATCTTCACCCGGGATCAGATTCATGTTGAGAGTCGACACCAAAGATTATAAAGGTCGACACCGGCAACCAGTTACGAATTCCCGATGAGTTGCGAATTTTCCCCTGCATCTCACATGAGCAACTGGATATTCATTATTCCTTCTCTTCATAGATGCTGCCTGACCCGTTGAGTTCTTCCAGCTCTTTGTGTTTTGCTCAGGATTGCAGCATCTGCAGTTCCATGTATCTCCATTTTACATCATTCACCTTCCTACTTGCTCCCTGACCCTGAACAACTCACCACATAACTCACTTGAGTCATTGTTACCCAGCAGCAGAATGGGGCAACAGGAGCAGTACTACGGGAAGGGGAAGTACAACGGGATCTGGGGGTCCTTGTTCATCAGTCCAAGAAAGTAAGCATGCAGGTACAGAAGGCAGTGAAGAAAGCGAATGGCATGTTGGCTTTCATAACAAGAGTAGTTGAGTATAGGAGCAAAGAGGTCCTTCTGCAGTTGTACGGGGTCCTAATGAGAACACAACTGGAGTACTGTGTGCAGTTTTGGACCCCTAAATTGAGGAAGGATCATTCTTGCTATTGAGGGAGTGCAGCATAGGTTTACAAGCATAAACCCCGGGATAGCGGGACTGTCATTTGCTGAGAGAATGGAGTGGCTGGGCTTGTATGCTCTGGAATTTAGAAGGATGAGAGGGTATCTTATTGAAACATATAAGATTATTAACGGTTTGCGCACGCTAGAGGCAGGAAACATGTTCCCGATGTTGGGGGAGTCCAGAACCAGGGGCCACAGTTTAAGAATAAGGGGTAAGCCATTTAGAACGAAGATGAGGAAAAACTTTTTTCACACAGAGAGTTGTGAGTCTGTGGAATTTTCTGCCACAGAGGGCGAGGGAGGCCGGTTCTCTGGATACTTTAATGAGAGAGCTAGATAGAACTCTTAAAGATAGCAGTCAGGTGATATAGGGAGGGCAGGAATGGGGTACTGTTTGGGGATGAGCAGCCATGATCACATTGAATGGTGGTGTTGGCTCGTAGGGCCGAATGGCCTACTCCTGCACCAATTGTCTATTATATTGTCTAACATACAAGGAATTTATTTTTGCCATACAGTCATACCAATCAAGAGCAACAGAACACACAAAATTAGAATCAACACAACACAAAATGCATTTTAACATGAACGTCCACCACAGTGACTCCTCCACATTCCTCACTGTGATGGAAGGCGGACAAAAGTTCAATCTCTCCCTTCTTTGTCCTCCAGCGGTCGGGGGTATCTAACATTCCGTTGACTGGACGGTCTTACTCCCGTAGCCGGCGGTAGGCCGTTCTCGTTGGGGCGATCAAGCTCCTGCATCTGGGGTGAATCTCATCTCCCCCGCGCCAGGCGATCTACCCCGGGCCGGGGTTAGTCGAAAGTCATGCGGCTTTTGAAGCTCCCGAAGTCATTCTCAACCCGAGACTGCGAGCTCCTTCATGTTAAAGTCTCCAGGCCATAGTTGGACCATCGATCCCAGGCAAGGTATCTGCTCCGATGGTAATTCCACGTCCCCTCAGTGTGGCTCAAGGTCAGTCACGAGCAAAGCCTCCAGGTCCACGATGTTAGGCCGCAGATCCGGAAAACAAACTCATCTTCTGCAAGGTAAGAGAATGAAAAAACGTTTACCCCGTCCACCCCCCACATAAAACTAACCAGAGAACATTAACACACACTTTTTAAGCACAGCAAAAATAACAAAAAAAACAAACAAAATGTACAGACAGACTGAAGGCGAGGCTGCCATCGAAGCGCCACCCGGTGGAAACATTGGGATGTGTCTCGCTTTGCTCTGGGAATGTGGAATAGAATGCGAGTCGGAAGCAGCACTGATCATTTCATCAATTCACTGGGAAAATGTGAGGACAAAAATTGTATTGCCGAATCGCAGTGAATAATAATTATGTAAATAGCGATGGAATTAGCTTACACTCGTACCGTCCACAAAGTTACATGAGAATTTGTCAACGGGGACCCCTCGAGTTCTGCAAGTTAATCTGGTGCTCGTGACTTAAAATTGTTCAACCTGCGATGGCCGGGAATCAAACCCAGGTCAACTGCTTGGAAGGCAGCTATGCTCACCTCTATACCACCATCGCTACATAACAGTGAAGGAGTTCAGATACTGAATACTCTCCAATGCTGTACGGTTTGATCAACTTTTGTCGCATTGTTTGCTGACGGATCATTTCTCACTCTGCTGCAGTTCCAGTTCCGCCCACTTGGTGCCCCCATCCTCCAGCCGACGGAAATAACACAACACGCGGTGAATCTTCACCCGGGATCAGATTCATGTTGAGAGTCGACACCAGCAAACACTTACGAATTCCCGATGTTGCAAATTTTTCCCTGCACCTCACATGAGCAACTGGATATTCATTATTCCTTCTCTTCATAGATGCTGCCTGACCCGTTGAGTTCTTCCAGCTTTTTGTGTTTTGCTCAAGTTTGCAGCATCTCCAGTTCCATGTGTCTCCATTTTAGATCATTCACTTTCCTACTTGCTCACTGACCCTGAACAACACACCACGTAACCCACTTGAATCTTTGTTACCCAGCAGCAAAATGGGGCAACAGGAGCATGCTGGGCCCATTACAGAGAGGCCTGACTGTCATAGCATAAAAGCAGGTCCTTTGGCCCAACTCATCCCTGCTGACCAATGCCCCATGTCAGGGTGATTTCACTAAAGGTCACTGGAGCGTGGATCCGCACCCACGTGACCAAAATTCGCCGGTGGAGGACACATACGGGTCCCTGTACATGTTAGTGGATGGGAAAAGTCGCATTTTCCCACCCGTTAAAAACATAGAAAACGGCGAGGTTGAGAGCTGCAATCGGGGTGACTGTGAGGCACAGCTACCTAGATTTACAGGGAAAACAAAATATTGCAAGTGAGGTAAATTCAAGAGGAAACTGAAGGTGCCTATCCACCGGAAGTCAGGAGCCGACAATTGCCGAAGATATTTAAAGGTCCAAAATAGCGGGAAATATCGCGTTTTCCCGCTGAATTTCATCAAAGGTAAGGCATTATATACTTTTTTATCTTTATTCATTTGTTAGATGAGATTTTTTAAAAGTGAAAAATCACTCATTAAAAGTTCAAAATCGGCCATGGTTCTCAGGTGGGTTTTAACATGCAAAATCAAAACGCCTCTGAAGCTGCATTTACCATTTAAATAATGATAAACTATCAATGCATTTTTAAATAAATTTCACTCAGATGCAAGCTAAGGAATGTGATAATTATCAGCTGTCAGTTGGACAAAATTAGGACATTTTATTATTTGCCAAAATATATTTCTCAATGTTTCTTGTTTAAAGCCTGCACATTCACCCAAACAACTTATGTATTACTTTCTTTATCATCTAATAACAGACAAGCCTGCAGCATGGAATGATGTCTACAATCCTGGTTGGGCACCCACTGTGAGCAGGATAGACATTGCGCACTTTTGCACCCGTTTAAAACAGCTAAAATGGTCCTTTTTTGCGCTGTAAATAACTGTGGCAGTCGCGGTAACCGTGAGACACAGTTATCTTACTTTAGAGTTCCAAAGGTAAGGAAAGAAGAAGGTAAACACAAGAGGGAACTGAAGGGGCAACAGCAGCGGAAGTGGTTAGCAAACATTGGCCGTGGAGATATGAAGATAGAAAAAATTGGGACTTATCGCGTTTGCTCGCTGCATTTCATCAAAAGTAAGTCATTATTGAAGTTTTATCTTTATTCATTTGTTATATAAAAATCACCCAAACAACTTATTTCTTTATCATTTAATAACAGACAAGCCTGCAGCATGGGATGATGTAAACAATCCTGATTGGGCACCCACTGTGAATATGGGACGCGGCGACGACAATGAGCAGGGTATACAACGTGCACAAGAACGCCATGCACGTGCAACAAGAAGAGAGAGTATTAAAGCAGATGTTGTCGCAGCTCAAGCATCTGTAGCTCTGCAAGTTGATGCTGAGCAGGCTGATGATTATGAGAACTTTGAACCGGTGCTGGAAGTAAACCGTCAAATTGACATAGAAACACAAACACCAGTCAAAGAGACAATGGACACATCAACACAAACAGACATGTGTGGAGTAGACATAACAGTACTGGAAGCACAACTATACCAAAAAAATAAAGAGCTCACCAAAGCTAGACAAGAAGCAGCCAAAATTAAGTTAACACAAGAAAGCCTTTCCAAGGATGACAAAAAGGTTAGGTTCTACACAGGTTTACCAACATTTGCAGTTTTGATGCTGGTCTACGATTATGTTAAGGACAAGCTCACCAAAAGACGTTCACTAACACATTTTCAGCAGTTGCTGATCGTCTTGATGAAGCTGCGACTTGCAGTGCCTCATGAGGATCTTGCATATCGATTCCTTGTTAGTAATGCCACAATATCGCGTGTATTCACTAGTGGGATTGATGCCCTTCATGGCTTATCCAAGTTAATCATTTGGCCTGAAAGAGATGTTCTGTGGAAAACCATGCCCATGCAATTTCGGCGGACATTTGGAAAGCGTGTGGCAGTGATCATAGATTGCTTTGAAATATTTTGTGATAGACCTACGAGTTTAGAGGCGCGCGCACAGACTTGGTCTAACTATAAGCACCATAACACCATCAAATTCTTGATAGGTATTACACCATGTGGTGCTATTTCATTTCTATCTGCAGCATGGGGGGGCAGAGGCACAGATAAAACAATTACACTTTCATCTCAATTTTTTGACAACCTGCTCCCTGGAGATGTCATTTTAGCTGATCGCGGTTTTGACATAAAAGATGCTGCAGGATTTCACGGGTGTCAAGCAGAAATCCCTGCATTTGTAAGAGGGAAAGCACAACTATCTGCGCTGGATGTTGAAAAAACTCGTGAAATAGCTAATTTACGCATTCATGTAGAGCGTGTCATTGGTGGGGTCAGGCAAAAATTCCCATTTCTAAGTCATACTGTGCCATTGGAGTACATGATTACCAACACTGAAAATAAAATACCTAAAATTGATAAAATTGTAAGGGTCTGTTGTGCACTTTTTAACTTAAATGACTCCATAATGTCACAGTAGATGCAGACAATTGTACTTTAGCATGTTGTGCAAATACGAACAATAAAAACTTTCAACAGTTTCTTGGCTCATAAGCATTTATTAAGTATGAAACTGCTAGTATTTGGCGAACCATTAATTAACAAACATTGTGTCAAAAGTGCACTTCACAATCTTTAACATTAGACTTAAATATAACTGTTTCACAAAGTGACTGTTGTGTTTTAAAGTGACAAAAAAAAAGCCCATTATGTGGCTGTAAACAGTGCAAGGTAAACGTGGCATACAAATGAGAGACTTTGTATTTAACATAAACATTTTCAGCAGAAAACTTTAAAAAAAAGAATGTGCAGGCTTTAAACAAGAAACATTGAGAAATATATTTTGGCAAATAATAAAATGTCCAAATTTTGTCCAACTGACAGCTGATAATTATCACATTCCTTAGCTTGCATCTGAGTGAAATTTATTTAAAAATGCATTGATAGTTTATCATTATTTAAATGGTAAATGCAGCTTCAGAGGCGTTTTGATTTTGCATGTTAAAACCAACCTGAGAACCATGGCCGATTTTGAACTTTTAATGAGTGATTTTTCACTTTTAAAAATTCTCATTTAACAAATGAATAAAGATAAAAAAGTATATAATGCCTTACCTTTGATGAAATTCAGCGGGAAAACGCGATATTTCCCGCTATTTTGGACCTTTAAATATCTTCGGCAATTGTCGGCTCCTGACTTCCGGTGGATAGGCACCTTCAGTTCCCTCTTGAATTTACCTCACTTGCAATATTTTGTTTTCCCTGTAAATCTAGGTAGCTGTGCCTCACAGTCACCCCGACTGGCACAGAAAATTGCAGCTCTCAACCTCGCCGTTTTCTATGTTTTTAACGGGTGGGAAAATGCGACTTTTCCCATCCACTAACATGTACAGGGACCCGTATGTGTCCTCCACCGGCGAATTTTGGTCACGTGGGTGCGGATCCACGCTCCAGTGACCTTTAGTGAAATCACCCTGACATGGGGCATTGGTCTATGGCAAGAATGTCTTTCCTCAGATTAGGAGACCAAAACTGTACGCAATACTCCAGGTGTGGTCTCACCAAGACCCTGTGCAGTAGAACCTCCCTGCTCTTGTACTCAAATCCTTTTGCTATGAATGCTAACATACCATTCACTTTTTTCACTGCGTGCTGCACCTGCATGCCTACTTTCAATGACTGGTGTACCATGACACCCAGGTCTCGTTGTATCTCCCCTTTTCCTAATCGGCCACCATTTAGATAATAGTCTACTTTCCTGTTTTTTTCCACCAAAGTGGATAACCTCACATTTATCCACATTATACTGCATCTGCCATACATTTGCCCACTCACCCAGCCTATCCAAGTCACCTTGCAGCCTCCTAGCATCCTCCTCACAGTTAACACTGCCCCCCACTTCGTGTCATCTACAAATTTGGAGATGTTGCATTCAATTCCCTCATCCAGATCATTAATATATATTGTAAATAGCAGGGGTCCCAGCACTGAGCCTTGCGGTACTCCACTAGTCACTGCCTGCCATTCGGAAAAGGCCCCGTTTACTCCTACTCTTTGCTTCCTGTCTGCCAGCCAGTTCTCTATCCACATCAATACTGAACCCCCAATACCGTGTGCTTTAAGTTTGCATACTCATCTCTTATGTGGGACCTTGTCGAAAGCCTTCTGAAAGTCCACAAATAACACGTCCACTGGTTTTCCCTTATCCACTCTACTAGTTACATCCTCGAAATATTCTATAAGATTCGTCAGACATGATTTACCTTTCATAAATCCATGCTGACTTTGTCCAATGAATTCACCACTTTCCAAAGGTGCTGATATCCCATCTTTAATAACTGACTGCAGCATTTTCCACACTACCGATGTGAGACTAACTGGTCTGTAACTATCCACTCATGTGGTCCCCTGGGGTGATCTCCCTTTCCTACTTTGAGGGGTGTCCCCACTGGACTCTGCCCCTAAGTCCTTCAATCGACAAAGCATTAAACAGAATATCTTGCCATACTTTTAAACAGATCAGTAGAGATGGGTAGTTGATGGTCGGTATGGACTTAATGGGTCAACAGAACTGTATCTGTGCTGTATAACTCTACGCCCTCTGGAGTACACTGCTGTAGGAATGGAGGTGTGTGTGTGTGGGGGGGGGGGGGGGGGGGGGGGGGGAATATTCAGGGAGAGTAGAGTGAACAGTTTACATCAGTGAGTGTGAAATCACATCCCCGAAACGTCACCCATTCCTTTTCTCCAGAGATGCTGCCTGACGCGCTGAGATTCTCCAGTCTTTTGTGCAAAAAAGCAAATGCAGTTCCTTCCTGCACATAATAATGATAATAATAATACATTTTATTTGTATAGCGCTTGTAAAGGACTCAAAGTCGCTTTACATGGTGAGTCAAGAACAAAACAAAATAGAGCAGTAAGACAGAGATGCAAAGGGGAGGGGGACATGGGACTAAGGGATGCAGAGGTGAAGAGATGGGTCTTGAGGAGGGACTGGAAGATGGTGAGGGACTCAGAAGTTCAGATCAATTGTGGGAGGGAGTTCCAGAGCCTGGGAGCTGCCCTGGAGAAGGCTCTGTCTCCAAAAGTGCAGAGGTTGGATTTCAGAATAGAGAGGAGACTGACTGAAATGGATCTGAGGGACCGTGAGGGTTGGTAGGGGGAGAGGAGGTCAGTGAGGTAAGGGGGGGCCAAGTGTTTGAGGGTTTTGTAGGTGAGGATCAGGATTTTGTAGATGATCCGGTGGGAAATGGGAAGCCAGTGAAGTCCTTTGAGGACTGGGGTGATGTGGTGCCAGGATTTGGTGTGGGTAATGAGTCGGGCGGCTGCATTCTGGACCAGTTGGAGTCGGTTGATGTTGCTGGAACTAATGCCAAAGAGAAGAGAGTTACAGTAGTCCAGTCGGGAGGAGATGAAGGCATGGATGAGTCTTTCAGCAGTGGGGGTGTGAGAGAGGGTCTGATTTTAGCAATGTTGCAGAGGTGAAAAAATGATGTTTTGACAACATGGCGGATGTGAGGCTCAAGGGAGAGGGTTGAGTCAAAGATCACGCCAAGGTTGCGGGCCTGAGGAGATCGGGAGACAGTGGTGCCATCAATAGTGAGAGTGGGGTTGTTAATTTTGATAAGTGTTGATTTGGAGCCAATGAGGAGACATTCTGTTTTGTTACTGTTTAATTTAAGGAAGTTGAGTTGGGATGTATCTCGCTTTGCTCTGGGAATCTGGAATAGAATGCGAGTAGGAAGCAGCACTGATCATTTCATCAATTCACTGGGGAAATGTGAGGGACAAAAAATCTATTGGCGATTCGCAGTGAATAGTAATTACGCACATAGCGATGTAATTCGCACCGTCCACAAAGTTACATGAGAATTTGTCAACGGGGACTCTCGAGTTTGGAAATTTATCTGGTGCTCATGAATTAAAATTGTTCAACCTGCGATGGCCGGGAATCGAACCCGGGTCAACTGCTTGGAAGGCAGCTATGCTCACCACCATCGCTGCATAGCAATGGAGGACTTCAGGTACTGAATAATCTCGAGTGCTGTACGAGTTGATCAACTTTTGTCATATTGTTTGCTGACGGATCATTTCTCACTCTGCTGCAGTTCCAGTTCCGCCCACTTGATGCCCCCATCCTCCATCCGATGGAAATAACACAACACCCCGTGAATCTTCACCCGGGATCAGATTCATGTTGAGAGTCGACACCAGCAACCACTTAAGGATTCCCAATGAGTTGCAAATTTTTCCCTGCATCTCACATGAGCAACTGGATAATCATTATTCCTTCTCTTCAGAGATGCTGCCCGACCCGTTGAGTTCTTCCAGCTCTTTGTGATTTGCTCAAGTTTGCAGCATCTGCAGTTCCACGTATTTCCCTTTTAGTTCATTCATCTTCCTACTTGCTCACTGACCGTGAACAACACACCACGTAACTCACTGGAGTCTTTGTTACCTAGCAGCAAAATGGGGCAACAGGAGCATGCTGGGCCCATTAGACAGAGGTTTGAGTGTCATAGCATAAAAACAGGCCCTTTGGCCCAACTCATCCATGCTGACCATGCACCCCCCCTGGTGAGCATTGCTATTTGCAATGAACATGACAAGGACCGTTGCATTATTCTTCAGACCCTCTTCACAAATCTATACTCTGCGAAGAGATGGGCAACCATCTCATAGGCACTTTGGTCCACCGAGTCCGCGAGGACCAGCGATCCCTGCAAACCACCACTATCCGACATACACTAGGGACAATTTAAAATATTACCAAATAACTCACTTGAGTCTTTGTTACCTTGCAGCAAAATGGGGCAACAGGAGCATGCTGGGCCCATTAGACAGAGGTTTGAGTGTCATAGCATAAAAACAGGCCCTTTGGCCCAACTGCACATTTTTGGAGTAGGGGAGGAAACCAGAGAATCCGGACAAAACCTATGCAAGCCACGGGGAGAATGTACGTACAGATATCTCCCGTAGTCAGGATCGAACCTACGACTTTGGTGCTGTAAGACAGCAACTCGACAGCTGAGCCACTGCTGAGTCAGACAAACTGACCAGTCTGCTCAAGGAACCAGGCCACGGGATCCATCGAGTTATTGTTGTGCAGTGGCTGCAGGAGGTTCCATGCTGATCACTGCACAATGGACATGGTCAAAGGAGTTGGTCTGGAAAGGACTTATTCACAAAGGACAGGTCGTTCGGTAATATCCAGCTGCCAGGCCCATCCTTCACAAAACTGGGGGCAGGTAGAACCTCAGCAGGTATTGATATTTGATGTCCACAAGCTTCGGCTCTGGGCACAGCTTGATACAAAGTATCTGGATTTTTTCGCCAAAATAATCTTACTTCAGACTAATAAATATATCCAAACCAAGAACAGTGCAAAAACATTATTATACCAGGCATCCTATCCACTCATGTGGTCCCGTGGGGTGATCTCCCTTTCCTAGTTTGAGGGGTGTCCCCCCTGGACTCTGCCCCTAAATGCTTCAATCGTCAAAGCATTAAGCAGGATATTTGGCCGTACTTTTAAAGAGATCGGTAGAGATGGGTAGTTGATGGCGGTATGGACTTGGTGGGTCAACAGAACTGTGTCTGTGCTGTATGACTCTACGCCCTCTGGAGTACACTGCTGTTGGGGGGGGGGAGGGGGGGGGGGGGGGGGGGGGGGGGGGGGGGGGGGGGAGATTCAGGGAGAGTGCAGTGAACTATTTATATCAGTGAGTGTGAAGACATCACATCCACGAAACGTCACACATTCCTTTTCTCCAAAGATGCTGCCTGACGCGCTGAGATACTCCAGTCTTCTGTGCAAAAAAGCAAATGCAGTTCCTTCCTGCACATATTAATAATAATAATACATTTTATTTGTATAGCGCTTTTCAAGGAATCAAAGTCGCTATACATGGTGAGTCAAGAACAAAACGAAATAGAGCAGTAAGACAGAGATGCAAAGGGGAGGGGGACATGGGACTAAGGGTATGCAGAGGTGAAGAGATGGGTCTTGAGGCGGGACTTGTGCAAAAAAAGCAAATGCAATTCCTTCCTGCACGTATTGGGATGTGTCTCGCCTTGCTCTGGGCATCTGGAATAGAATGTGAGTCAGAAGCAGCACTGGTCACTTGGGAATTCGCTGTCATACATTCGAACCGTCCACAAGGTTACATGAGAATTTGTCAGCGTGGGCCCCTCGAGTTCTGCACGTTAATCTGGTGCTCGTGAATTAAAATAGTTCAACCTGCGATGGCCGGGAATCGAACCCGGGTCAACTGCTTGGAAGGCAGCTATGCTCACTACTATACCACCATCGCTACAGAATATTAGAGGAGCTCAGGTACTGAATAGTCTCCAGTGCTGTACGAGTTGCATTACTTGCTGACGGATCATTTCTCACTCTGCTGCAGTTCCAGTTCCGCCCACTTGCTGCCCCCACGGATCATTTCTCACTCTGCTGCAGTTCCAGTTCCGCCCACTTGATGCCCCCATCCTCCAGCCGACGGAAATAACACAACACGCGGTGATCTTCACCTGGGATCAGATTCATGTTGAGAGTCGACACCGGCAACCACTTACGAATTCCCGATGAGTTGCAAATTATTCCCTAAACCTCACATGAGCAACTGGATTTAATTATTTCTTGTCTTCAGATATGCTGCCTGACATCTTGAGTTCTTCCAGCTCTTTGTGTTTTGCTCATGATTGCAGTATCCGCAGTTCCATGTATTTCCATTTTAGATCATTCACCTTCCTACTTGCTCACTGACCCTGAACAACTCATCACGTAACCCACTTGAGTCTTTGTTACCTAGCAGCAAAATGTTCAACATGAGCATGCTGGGCCCATTACACAGTGGCCTAAGTGTCATAGCCTGAAAATAAGCTCTTTGGCCCAACTCATCCTTGCCGACCCCCCCCCCCCCCCCCCCCCCCCCCAACCCCCCCCCCCCCCCCCCCCCCCCCCACCTCCCCATCCCCCATTCCATTCCATCTCTCGGCAGAAAGAGATGTTCACAGCTGGAACGTATCTGAAGAAGAAACGTTATCATGAAATATTGCTAGTATCATGCTCTGTTGTGTTAACATGTCTTTGCACAAAATATCCTTCACACTCATATATATCCTATCTCCGGGGTGATATCCCATCTCTTGCTCAAGGGTTACCTTCACCATATTCGGTCCCTCAATGTCCAGTACTTGATGTCCTTTTCTGAAAGTATGCCTAGCAACAGCACGCATATGAGAAAGTATTTTGTTTCGGAGCTATTTGCAATGAACATGACAAGGACCGTTGCATCATTCTTCAGACCCTCTTCACAAATCCACACTCTACGAAGAGGTGGGCAATCATCTCCTCTCCATAGTTTCCATCCTGAGGGCGACGTGCATTTGTATTAAGATTCCGATGGTACAGGAAGGTATCTGACTGGGATCGCCCCTCTATAGTCATTCCACTGATCGGATCGTACGCAACAAAAAAAGCTTTTCACAGTACCTTGGTACACATGCCAATAATAAAATAAAATAAACTAAAACCACCAGCCAAGTGTGGCCCTGATGCTTGTCAGAGTTTTAGCTTTAGTGATACAGCACGGAAATAGGCGCTCTGGTCCACCTAGTCCGCACCGATCAGCGGTCCCCGCACACTACCACTATCCTGCTACACTAGAGTCAATTTACAATATTACCAAAGCTAGTTAACCTGCACATCTTTGGAGTACGGGGGGATATCAGAGAATCCGGACAAAACCTACACAAGTCACGGGGAGAATGTACGTACAGATAGCTCCCATAGTCAGGATCGAACCTGCGTCTTGGTAAGACAGCACCTCGACAGCTGAGCCACTGCTAATTCAGACAAACTGGCCAGTCTGCTCAAGGAACCAGGCCACATGATCCATCGAGTTATTGTTGTGCAGTGCCTGCAGGATGTTCCATGCTGATCACTGCCCAATGGACATGGTCAAAGGAGTTGGTCTGGATAGAACTTCTCCACAAAGGACAGGTTATTCGGTAATGTCCTGCTGATCGCTGCCAGGCCCATCCTTCACAAAACTGGGGACAGGTAGAACCTCAGCAGGTATTGATATTTGATGTCCACATGCTTTGGCTCTGTGCACAGCTTGATACAAAGTATCTGGATCTTTTTCACCAAAATAAACTATCTTCAGACTAATAAATGCAGATGTGGAAAGGATTGTAAGAACAGCCGAGGCCTGAAGATTCACCAGACCTGGATAAAGTGTTTGGAGGGACAGGAAGTGTCACAACGCACAGGTATTTTACCTGGTGAGACGCAGGAGGAACCAGGCCCGGAATCACCCCATAGAGCCCGAAGCCTCCAAGTGGCCCAACTAGTCCCTCGGAACAGTTCTCCGGAGAAGGTTAGAGTCAAATGGCCTCAGGCCTGCAAGACGGCAGTCTGGCATCAGTTCGACGAGGACATCGACAAGGTGCTAGAAGCAACTGCAAAGGGAGACGTGGACGGAAGGCTGCGGACGATGACGACAATCATCATCAGCCTAGCTGTGGAAAGGTTTGGAGCAGTGGAGAAGAAGCCGGCCAGAACACCTTTCACCATGAACCAACGAGCAACAAAGATCCACAAGATCTGGCAGGAGCTGAAGTCCCTCACGAAGCAATATAAAGAGGCCAGTGAAGAGCAACGTCCCCTCTTGGCTGAGCTGAGAACCATCCTGAGGAAGAAGCTGATGACCCTCCGTAGAACTGAGTGGCACTGAAGACGCCGGAAGGAAAGAGCCAGGAAGCGAGCATCCTTCATAGCCAACCCCTTCGGGTTCACCAAACAACTACTCGGGCAGAAGCGCAGTGGGAGTTTGGCTTGCTCTAAGAAGGAGATTGACCGGCACATCCAGATGACCTACAGTGACCCCGTCAGGCAGCAGGAGCTGGGCCAATGCAACATCCTGATAAAATCACCTCTACCCATCAAGGGGTTTGATAGTAGAGAGCCACTCCTGAAAGAGGTCCAGGACGTTGTGAAGAGAGCAAGAGCTGGCTCAGCCCCTGGCCCGAGTGGAGTCCCGTACAGGCTCTACAAGAACTGCCCCTTGTTACTGAAACGGCTGTGGAAGATCCTGAAAGTCATCTGGAGGAGAGGAAATGTGGCGCAGCAGTGGCGATTCGCAGAAGGAGTCTGGATCCCAAAGGAAGAAGATTCCAAGTACATCGATCAGTTCAGAATCATCTCCTTGCTAATTGTTGAAGGCAAGATTTTATTCAGCATAGTGGCGAGGCGGCTGACCAACTTCCTCTCCAGCAATGGCTACATCGACAGCTTCGTGCAAAAGGGAGGCTTATCTGGAGTGCCGGGGTGTCTAGAGCACACGGGAGTGGTGACCCAGCTCATCAGAGAAGCCAGGGAGAACAAGGGTGACATGGCAGCGCTCTGGCTTGACCTGGCCAATGCCTACAGCTCCATCCCGTACAAGCTGATCCAGGCAGTCATGGCCAAGCATCATGTGCCGGGCCAAGTGGTAGATCTCATCCTGGACTATTACAACCAGTTCAACATGAGAGTCTCATCTGGGTCAGTAACATCAGAGTGGCACAGACTGGAGGTTGGGGTCATCACAGGCTGTACCATCTCTGTGATCCTTTTTGCCTTGGCGATGAACATGATCGTCAGGTCTGCTGAGCCAGAGTGCCGGGGCCCTCGGACCAAGTCAGGAATACTCCAACCACCAATCAGAGCCTTCATGGACGACCTGACTGTCACCACTGAGTCAGTGCCAGGAAGCAGGTGGATCCTGCAGGGGTTGGAGAAACTGATTAGATGGGCAAGGATGAGGTTTAAGCCAGGAAAATCAAGGTCACTGGTGCTGAAGAAGGGGAAAGACATGGACAGGTTCCGCTTCAACATCGAAGGGACACCAATCCCAACAGTCGCCGAAAGGCCAGTGAAGAGTCTTCTCAAGGTGTTTAACAGCAGCCTGAAGGATACAGCATCTGTCCAGGCAACCTGTCAGGAGCTGGAGAGTTGGTTGAGAGCAGTGGCCGGGGCTTCCCGGCAAGTTCAAGGCATGGATTTACCAGCATGGTATCCTACCAAGGATACTCTGGCCACTGCTTGTCTACGAAGTCCCAATATCCATCGTAGAGAGATTGGAGAGGAAAGTCAACAGCTTTCTCAGAAGGTGGCTGGGACTGCCCAGGAGCCTTAGCAGCATCGCCCTTTACGGAAATAACACCAAGCTCCAGCTGCCCCTGAAGTCCCTGGAGGTGGAGTTCAAGGTGACTCCGGCCAGAGAGGTGATGCTGTACAGGGACTCCAGCGACCCCAAGGTGGCTCAAGCAGGGGTGGAGGTGAAAACTGGGAGGAAGTGGAGAGCCGGCGAAGCGGTGCTGCAAGCAGAGTCCCGGATACGCCACAGAGTCCTGGTGGGAGCAGTGACTCGGGGGAAGAGCTGGCCTGGGAATCTTCCCATCCCCCAGTTTGACAAGTCCAAGGGGAAGGAGAGGCGCAGGCTGGTCCAGGAGGAAGTGAGGGCAGTGGTGGAGGAGGAGAGGTGTACCAGAGCAGTGGGATTGAGGCAGCAGGGAGCCTGGACAAGGTGGGAGCAGGCCATGGACCGAAAAGTCACATGGACTGAGCTCTGGCAGGCTGAACCACAGCGCATCAAGTTCCTGGTCCAGGCAGTGTATGATGTCCTGCTCAGCCCATCAAACCTCTTCATCTGGGGCAAAGCGGAATCTCCAGATTGCCCGCAATGCTCAGGCAAGGGGAGCCCATCCTTAGCTGTTGCCCAAAGGCTCTTGGGCAGGGCCGGTACACATGGCATCACGACCAGGTTCTTAAACCCATTGCAGAAGCCATCAGCATGGGAATCAGCAGCTGTAGACGCGAACGCCCCATCACCCAGGTGATCACCTTCGTGAAGGCCGGAGTGCAGCTGCCAAGAACCACAGCAGCCAGGAATCAGTCAGGAATCCTGGCGACTGCGCAGGACTGGCAGCTTTCCGTAGACCTGGTGAAACAGCTGAAGTTCCCACGGCACATTGCCACGACCACCCTGAGGCCAGATATCCTCCTGGTCTCAGAGGCGACCAAAAACATCGTCTTGTTGGAACTGACAGTGCCGTTGGAGGACCGTCTGGAGGAGGCCCACAAGAGGAAGATGGCCAAGTATGAAGAGCTGGTCATAGACTGCCGTAAGCAGGGCTGGAAGGCAAGTGTATGCCCATCGAGGTTGGCTGCAGAGGTTTTGCAGGGCAATCGCTCTACAAAGCCTTGAGTGCACTGGGCATCAACGGAGTGGCGAGGAGAAAGGCCATCAAGAACACCACAGAGGCAGCGGAGAAGGCCTCGAGATGGCTCTGGATCAGGAGAGAAGGTCCATGGGGAGGAGCGAATGCCACCTGAACACAAGTCGTGGTCTGATCAACCACGGCTGGGTCGCCTGGGTGAGGGTGTCTGATGTTGAAAGACCCGAAATGGCCCCAGGTTACCTCACTGATGACGTGTTCAGGAGCATCTATCGATGTATTTGTAGCAAACACAAACCAAGAACAGTGCAGAATACATTATGATACATAGAAACATAGAAAATAGGTGTAGGTGTAGGTGTAGGCCATTCGGCCCTTCGAGCCTGCACCACCATTCAATATGATGATGGCTGATCATCCAAATCAATATCCCATACCTGCCTTCTCTCCATATCCCCTGATCCATTTAGCCACAAGGGCCACACCTAACACCCTCTTAAATCCAGCCAATGAACTGGTCTTAACTACCTTCTGTGGCAGAGAATTCCACAGATTCACCACTCTCTGTGTAAAAAATGATTTTCTCATTGCGGTCCTAAAAAACTTCCCTCTTATCCTTAAACTGTGACCCCTTGTTCTGGACTTCCCCAACATCGGGAATAATTTTCGTGCATCTAGCCTGTCCAACCCCTGAAGAATTATGTAAGTTTCTACAAAGATCCCCGCTCAAACTTCTAACTTCTAGCATGTACAAGCCAAGTCTATCCAGTCTTTCTCCATATGAAAGTCCTGCCTCCCAGGAATCAGTCTGGTGAACCTTCTCTGTACTCCCTCTATGGCAAGAATGTCTTTCCTGAGATTAGGAGACCAAAACTGTATGCAATACTCCAGGTGTGGTCTCACCAAGACCCTGTACAACTGCAGTAGAACCTCCCTGCTCTTATACTCAAATCCATTTGCTCTGAATGTTAACATGCCATTCGCTTTCTTCACTGCCTGCTGCACCTGCATGCCTACTTTCAATGACTGGTGTACCATGACACCCAGGTCTCGTTGCATCTCCCCTTTTCCTAATCGACCACCATTCAGATAAAAGTCTACTTTCCTGTTTTTGCCACCAAAGTGGATAACCTCACATTTATCCACATTATACTGCATCTGCCATACATTTTCCCACTCACCCAAACTACCCAAGTCACCCAAACTATCCAAGTCACCTTGCAGCCTCCTAGCATCCTCCTCACAGCTAACAGTGCCCCCCCAGCTTCGTGTCATCCGCAAACTTGGAGATGTTGCATTCAATTCCCTCATCCAGATCATTAATATATATTGTAAATAGCTGGGGTCCCAGCACTGAGCCTTGCGGTACCCCACTAGTCATTGCCTGCCATTCTGAAAATGACCCATTTACTCCTACACTTTGCTTCCTGTCTGCCAGCCAGTTCTCTATCCACATCAATACTGAACCCCCAATACCGTGTGCTTTAAGTTTGCATACTAATCTCTTATGTGGGACCTTGTCGAACGCCTACTGAAAGTCCACATATAACACGTCCACTGGTTCTCCCTTATCCTCTATACTAGTTACATCCTCGAAAAATTCTATAAGATTCGTCAGACATGATTTACCTTTCATAAATCCATGCTGACTTTGTCCAATGAATTCACCACTTTCCAAAGGTGCTGATATCCCATATTTAATAAGTGACTCCAGCATTTTCCCCACTACCGATGTTAGACTAACTGGTCTGTAACTATCCACTCATTTGGTCCCCTGGGGTGATCTCCCTTTCCTACTTTGAGGGGTGTCCCCACTGGACTCTGCCCCTAAGTCCTTCAATCGACAAAGCATTAAACATAATATCTTGCTGTACTTTTAAAGCGATCAGTAGAGATGGGTAGTTGATGGTCCGGTATGGACTTGGTGGGTCAACAGAACTGTATCTGTGCTGTATGACTCTACGCCCTCTGTAGTACACTGTTGTTGGAATGGAGGTGTGTGTGTGGGGGGGGGGGGGGGGGGGGGGGGGGGGGGGGGGGGGGGGATGCTGGGGGGGGGGAGATATTTAGGGAGAGTGTAGTGAACAGTTTACATCAGTGAGTGTGAATAAATTACATCCCCGAAACGTCACCCATTCCTTTTCTCCAGAGATGCTGCCTGACGCGCTGAGATTCTCCAGTCTTTTGTGCAAAAAAAGCAAATGCAGTTCCTTCCTGCGCATATTGGGATGTGTCTCACTTTGCTCTGGGAATCTGGAATAGAATGCGAGTAGGAAGCAGCAATCTTCCTTTCATCAAATCACTGGGTGAGGTATGTGAGGTACAAAAAATCTATTGGCGATTCGCAGTCAATAGTAATTATGCAAATAACGATGTAATTCGCTTTAATTCATACGAACCGTCCATAAAGTTGCATGAGAATTTGTCAACGTGGACTCTCTGAAGTTTATCTGGTGCACATGAATTAAAATTGCGATGGCCGGGAATCGAACCCGGGTCAACTGCTTGGAAGGCAGCTATGCTCACCACTATACCACCATCGCTACATAGCAACGGACGACTTCAGGTACTGAATAATCTCGAGTGCTGTACGAGTTGATCAACTTTTGGCGTGTTGCTTGCTGACGGATCATTTCTCACTCTGCTGCAGTTCCAGTTCCGCCCACTTGATGCCCCCATCCTCCAGCCGACGGAAATAACACAACACCCTGTGAATCTTCACCCGGGATCAGATTCATGTTGAGAGTCGACACCGGCAACCACTTACGAATTCCCGATGAGTTGCACATTTTTCCCTGCATCTCACATGAGCAACTGGATATTCATTATTCCTTCTCTTCAGAGATAGAGAGATCCCGCATGCACCATGCACCCCCCCCCCCCCCCCCCCCCCCCTCCCCATCCCCCATTCCACCTCTCGGGAGAAAGAGATGTTCAAAGATGGAACGTATCTGAAAAAGAACCTTTATCATTAAATATTGCTAGTATCTGCTCTGTAGTTGTTATCATGTCTTTGCACAAAATATCCTTCACACTCATATATATCCTATCTCCGGGTTACATCTCTTACACCCAACCCTTGCCTAGTGCGGCCCTCACCTATGGTGGTGGAGGGGACCGTTCCGAAGGAATGGAATTCAGATGGGTGTGGGAGGCAGGTGATCCTGGGGTAGATGTCGGCGTAGGGCGGAGGCATTGGGAGGTGCGGGGATGGAGTCCACAGGAAAAGGGTGAGGAGGAGGTGTAGTCCAGATAGCCATGGGAGTCAGTGGTTTACGAGTGGATGGCGGTCAGAGTCTATCACCTGCGATGGGAGATAGTGAGGTCAAGGAATGGTAGGGAAGTGAAGTCGGAAAAGTCAGGTGACAGATTATTTGTAGTGCCGGAGGATGGAGGCGTGGTGGGGTGAAAGTGGATGAAGTCAGTCAGTTTGTGTGTGGGTGTAGGAGGGTGGCCCGAACGCGAAAGCAGTCGTCGACTTGTAACAGAGGTAGAGGATCGGGGATGGGGCCCATGGTAGTATTGAACAAGGATTGTCGACGCACCGACCGAAAAGAGGCATGCGTAGCTGGGGCCCATGCGCGCTGCGGATAGCTACGCCTTGTATTTGGAGGAAAGGGAGGGAGTCAAAGGTGAATATTGAGAGTAAGGAGGTGGAGGAGAGCGTTAGTGGAGTGGGTTATAGGTTGCTCCTCGGTCGAGGAAGAACCGGAGGGCTTTGAGGCCACTTTGGTGGGGGAGTGGAGGTGTAGAGTGAATGGACATCCCATGTGAAGATGAGGGGGGGGGGAGGGCCGAGAGAATGGAATGAAGCAGAGGCGGCGGCGGAGAGTGTCTGATGTGGCTTGAAACATAGGTAGGAAGGACAGTGGACCAAGGGGGATAGGATGGATAGTCAAGGTAATTGTGGAGATGATGTTCGTGGGGCACGAAGAAGAGGCAGAAGGAGACAATGAGTCTACCGTAGTGAACATCTATCACCTGCGATGGAAATAGTGGGAAGTCAAGGGACCTCTTCCGGGGTCCAGTGGAGGAGTCACGTTTCTGAAAGTGTCCCTAGAAGGTTGTCATCATATAGACAGTCTTTTGAATCCGGAGGGTCTTCAAGAACATGATTCAAGGACCAGGTGTTCAGTTATGCCATTCATAGGGACAATCTCACAAATCCACGCTATTAAACATGAAACCGCAGGGTACAACCATAGTCGGATCTTCATATCCCACAACTTTGGGCGTCAAGGTACTGTGGAGTCGCGAGGACCAGCGATCCCTGCAACAACCACCACTATCCGACATTACACTAGGGACAATTTAAAAAATTACCAAAAGCTATTAAACCTACAAAACTGCACATCTTTGGAGTAGGGGAGGAAACCAGAGAATCCGGACAATACCTATGCAAGTCACGGGGAGAATGTACGTACAGATATCTCCCGTACTCAGGATCGAACCTACGACTTTGGTGCTGTAAGACAGCAACTCGACAGCTGAGCCACTGCTGAGTCAGACAAACTGGCCAGTCTGCTCAAGGAACCAGGCCACGGGATCCATCGAGTGATTGTTGTGCAGTGGCTGCAGGATGTTCCATGCTGATCACTGCACAATGGACATGGTCAAAGGTGTTGGTCTGGAAATGACTTATCCACAAAGGACAGGTCATTCAGTAATGTCCAGCTGATCGCTGCCAGGCCCATCCCTCACAAAACTGGGGGCAGGTAGAACCTCAGCAGGTATTGATATTTGATGTCCACAAGCTTCGGCTCTGTGCACAACTTGATACAAAGTATCTGGATTTTTTCACCAAAATAAACTTGCTTCAGAATAATAAATATATACAAACCAAGAACAGTGCAGAATACGTGATTATACCAGGCATCCGATCCACTCATGTGGTCCCATGGGGTGATCTCCCTTTCCTACTTTGAGGGGTGTCCCCACTGGACTCTGCCCCTAAATCCTTCAGTCGTCAAAGCATTAAACAGAATATTTGGCCGTACTTTTAAAGAGATCGGTAGAGATGGGTAGTTGATGGCGGTATGGACTTGGTGGGTCAACAGAACTGTGTCTGTGCTGTATGACTCTACGCCCTCTGGAGTACATGTGTTGGAATGGAGGGGGGGGGGGGGGGGGGATTACTCCACCTTTTTGTGCAAAAGAGCAAATGCAATTCACATCCCCGAAAATTCACACTCCTGCACATATTGGGGGATGAGCGATGGAAGTTGCTTACACTCGTACGAACCGTCCACAAAGTTACATGAGAATTTGTCAACGTGGACCCCTCGAGTTCTGCAAGTTAATCTGGTGCTCGTGAATTAAAATAATTCAAACTGCGATGGCCGGGAATCGAACCCGGGTCAACTGCTTGGAAGGCAGCTATGCTCACCACTATACCACCATCGCTACATAACAGTGAAGGAGTTCAGATAGTCTCCAGTGCTGTATGAGTTGATCAACTTTTGTCGTATTGTTTGCTGACGGATCATTTCTTACTCTGCTGCAGTTCCAGTTCCGCCCACTTGATGCCCCCATCCTCCAGCCGACCGAAGTAACACAACACTCGGTGAATCTTTACCCGCGATAGGATTGATGTTGTTGAGAGTCGACGCCGGCAACGAGTTCTGAATTCCCGATGAGTTGCGAATTTTTCCCTGCATCTCACATGAGCAATATTCATTCTCTTCAACGATGCTGCCTGTTCCGCTGTGTTACTCCAGCTTTTTGTGTCTATATGCATTGTAAATGTCCGTTTAATCAACACTCGTCACATCAAGGCCAGAAACTGCACACGTTTAGCGACGGAATCACAGAATCACTGAAGAACCCCGTGAGTCCCCCGGTCACACAGAGAGAAGTGAATGTTTGGAAGGCAAACAGAGAATAAATCGACATGTGGTGACCCAATGAACCCTTTTGGGCACTGACATCAGAATGGTGCAATTCCATTCACGTCAATTCCTCGTTAGTATAGTGGTGAGTATCCCCGCCTGTCACGCGGGAGACCGGGGTTCAATTCCCCGACGGGGAGATCACTTTTATTCTGTAAAATGTAATTGGACTTTGTTGGAATCGCTCCATCATGAACATATGCTAACATCCGATACAATCGTCCTGCTTTTTTAAAAAAATCACATTTACACTTGGAAATCTAGATATTCTGTACTCTGTACCTTTTCATTCGCTCTTCCTATTGTACTTGACTTTGGCTTGTTTGTATTGATCTATAGTATAATCTGATTTAATTGGATAACATGCAAAGCAAATCTGTTCACTCGATCTCTCCTTTCTAAATGGCCTACCCCTTATTCTTAAACTGTGACCTCTGGTTCTGGGCTCCCCCAACATCGGGAACATGTTTCCTGCCTCTAGCGCGTCCAAACCCTTAATAATCCTATATGTTTCAATAAGAACCCATCTCATCCTAAATTCCAGAGTATACAAGCCCAGCCGTTCCATTCTATCAACATATGAGAGACCCACCATCCCGGGAATTAACCTGGTGAACCTACTGTAGATTAACCATATTAGCCTGCCTTTGCTATATCTATCACCACACGTATTATGCATGCTGCACATTCCATTAAAGTCCAGTCCGGATCTTCATCTCTACCCCAGACTATTGATAACAATACTTCACCATCTCATGGTCAGACTTGATGCTGACCTGCAGGCTATATCCGCTTGTGTTACAATAGAGACTACGAGTTGTTACTCCTGTGTATGGGTCTCATTACACAACACCTACGCTGCACTCCCTCAACAGCAAGAATGTCCTTCCTCAAATTGGGAGACCAAAACTGCACACAACACTCCAGGTGTGGACTCACTAGGGCCCTGTACAACTGCAGGATGACCTTTTTTGCTCCTATATCAACTCCTATTGTATAGTTGTTACCGCAATAAATTTAATCATTTCCGGTATTGATTAACCTCTGCCTTTCGAACTTCAGATTTACTATCTTCACACAACTGAAGTTACACCAACAGATGATCTTACTCACTTGGGAAAATGTGATGCATCACCAATGCAAATGTGAAAAAATTCTAATGCCGATTCGCAGTGAATAGTAATAATGCAAATAGTGATGGAATTTGCTTACGAACCGTCCACAAAGTTACATTAGAATTTGTCAACGTGGACCCCTTGAGTTCTGCAAGTTAATCTGGTGCTCGTGAATTAAAATAGTTCGAACTGCGATGGCCGGGAATCGAACCCGGGTCAACTGCTTGGAAGGCAGCTATGCTCACCACTATACCACCATCGCTACATGACATCTAAGTAGTCCAGTTACTGAATAGTCTTCAATGTTGTACGAGTTGATCAACTTTGGTCGCGTTGTTTGCTAACGGATCATTTCTCACTCTGCTGCAGTACCAGTTCCGCCCACTTGATGCCCCCATCCTCCAGCCGACGGAAATAACACAACCCCCGGAGAATCTTCACCCGGGATCAGATTCATGTTGTTGAGAGTCGACATCGGCAACCAGTTCTGAATTCCCGATGAGGTGCGAATTTTTCATGAATTTTTCATCTCACATGAGCAACTGGATATTCATTCTCTTCAACGATGCTGCCTGTCCCGCTGTGTTACTCCAGCTTTTTGTGTCTATATGCATTTTAAATGTCCGTTTAAACAACATTCGTCACATCAAGGCCAGAAACTGCACACATTTAGCGACGGAATCACAGAATCACTGAAGAACCCCGTGAGTCCTCCGGTCACACAGAGAGAAGTGGAAGGCAAACTCACAATAAATTGACATCGGGGTGACCCAATTAACTTTTTTGGGCACTGACATCAGAATGGTGCAATTCCATTCACGTCAATTCCTCGTTAGTATAGTGGTGAGTATCCCCGCCTGTCACGCGGGAGACCGGGGTTCAATTCCCCGACGGGGAGATCACTTTTATTCTGTAAAAAGGACTTTGTTGAAGTCGCTTCATCCTGAACATATGCTAACATCCGATACAATCGTCCTGCCTTTTTTTAAAATCACATTTACACTTGGAAATCTAGATATTCTGTACTCAGTATCTTTTCATTCGCTCTTCCTATTGTACTTGACTTCCGGCTTGAATGTATTGATCTGTAGTATAATCTGATTTGATTGGATAACATGCAAAGCAAATCTGTTCACTCGACCTCATAAAAGTAATACACATAAAATGTATTGAACATTCGTACAGTGAAACAACCCGGTCAGCGGCGAATCCGGAACGGGATAGTCTCCCGAGAAGTCGGGTCTTTGTAGATAGGCACAAAATCGTGGAGTAACAAGGCGGTCGGGCACTATCTCTGGAGAGATGAGAGATGTGAAGTTTCAGGTCGAGACCCTTCTTCACATGCGTATTGTTGTTTGTTTGTTTTTTCGTGTATACATAATCTGTATCTAGGTGTATCTGCGAGTATATATAGAAAATAACTGCAGATGCTGGTTTAAATCGAAGAGGGACTCAAAAATGCAAGAGTCAGCATATCCCTACTGACCTTCTGGAAGATCGCAGAGCAGCAGCAGCCAGACCAGCGTGTGAGTGGATAGACTGAAGGAAGATTTTCTCCGAAGAATGTTATTGCGGTACATTTGTTGCAGGATGTGGGAAGTCTGGGGCACTGGTGGTGTCACTGACCACTACACCTGTGGAAACTGTGTCCAGATGCAGCTCCTCAGGGACCAAGTTAAGGAACTGGAGCAGCAGCTGGGTGACCTGCGGTCCATCCCGGACGACAAAAGCTTCCTGGACAGGAACTAAAAGTCAGTTCGTCACTCCAAGAGTGCAGGAGGGGGTGCGGCGGGTAGAGACGGAAAGAAAGGGGGTGAAGCGAGTGTAGGTGACCACGGTGGAAGTACCCTGGCGCGACTCAACGACTCACCTCCAACAGCAGCAGAAGCAGGCAAACGATCGCTGAACTCGGCCTGGGACTCACGGCCGTTGCGGTCCGGATCCGCCCCCACCTCTACTCCCAGAGCGGGGCCAAGAAAATTGAAGATAGACACAAAATGCTGGAGTAACTCAGCGGGACCGGTTGCATCTCTGAAGAGAAGCAATGGGTGACGTTTCGGGTCAAGACCCTTCTATCAGTGTGAAGAAGAGTCTCGACCCGAAACATCACCCATTCCTTCTCTCCAGAGATGCTGCCGGTCCCGCTGAGTTACTCCAAGTTTGTGTCCATCTTAGAAACATAGACATAGAAACATAGAAATTAGGTGCAGGAGTAGGCCATTCGGCCCTTCGAGCCTGCACCGCCATTCAATGTGATCATGGCTGATCATCCAACTCAGTATCCCGTACCTGCCTTCTCTCCATACCCTCTGATCCCCTTAGCCACAAGGGCCACATCTAACTCCCTCTTAAATATAGCTTTCTTCAAATGACGTCACGCGCTCCAGACGGCTGTGCGGACGCTTGAAGTCGCGCGCGACCTTCGCGGGACCGTCGCGCCTCAACCATGTGTTTGTGTAATTAGCGTGCCAAGGACACGTAAGTGGGACAGGGGCTTTACTCTTGAAAGCAGGTACGCCTTCGTGGGAGCTGGCGGGGCAGACGACTATTCCAGTCCGAGCAGCGGACTAGTCTGTGACTCGAAGCATGGCGCTAAGACCCGACCGGCGAGACCAAAGATCCTATATCTTCTGCTATAAGATCTTTGGGCGAGACCGACGTCAGGCAGAAGTTTACAGGAGATGTTCAAGGCAATTTTTTTAATTCAGAGGGTGGTGAGTGCCTGGAAGGGATGGTGGTTGAGCAGGCATGATGATGGCATTTAAGTGACTTCACGATAGGCATATGAAAAAGCAAGGAATGGAGGATACGGATTATGCAGGCAGATTAGAGTTGGCTTTGGCATCATGTCCTGCACAGCGGGCCTGTTCTAGTGGGCCAAAGTGTCTGTTTTTGTGCCCTATTGTTTTTGTTCAGTAGGTTTTGTGCCGCATGAGCAGGCAGAAATAATGGGTCTACCAGAGCGATTCTGCTTGTGGGTGTAGGGAAAGATATAGAAACAGACAGTATGGGCTGAGGAACTTTAGAGGTACTGCATGGAAACAGGCCCTTCAGCCACTCTCCAACCAGCAATCGCCCCATATATTAGCACTATACACAGGGGACAATTTACAATTTCAAGTAGCCAAGTAACCTACAAACATGCATGTCTTTGAAGTGTGGAAGGAAATTGGAGTACCCAGAGAAAACCCAAGCAGTCACAGGGAAAAGATACAAACTCTGTAATGAAGTAGATTTCCAAAGTCCACAGAGACATTTAGGCCATTTAGAAGAATGGGCTGTAAGATGGCAGATGGAGTTTAATGCTGATAAGTGTGAGGTGCCACATCTTGGCAGGACAAATCAAAATAGGACGTACGTGGTAAATGGTAGCGAATTGAGGAATGCAGTTAAACAGAGGGATCTAGGAATAACTGTGCATAGTTCCCTGAAGGTGGAATTTCATGTAGATAGGGTGGTAAAGAAAGCTTTTGGTATGCTAGCCTTTATAAATCAGAGAATTGAGTATAGAAGTTGGGATGTGATGTTAAAATTGTACAAGGCATTGGTGAGACCAATTCTGGAGTATGGTGTACAATTTTGGTCGCCCAATTATAGGAAGGATGTCAACAAAATAGAGAGAGTACAGAGGAGATTTACTAGAATGTTGCCTGGGTTTCAGCAATTGAGTTACAGAGAAAGGTTGAATAAGTTAGGCCTTTATTCTTTGGAGTGGAGAAGGTTAAGGAGGGACTTGATAGAGGTCTTTAAAATGATGAGAGGGATAGACAGAGTTGGCATGGATAAGCTTTTCCCATTGAGAGTAGGGACGATTCAAACAAGAGGACACGACTTGAGAATTAAGGGACAGACGTTTAGGGGTAACATGACGGGGAACGTCTTTACTCAGAGAGTGGTAGCTGTGAGGAATGAGCTTCCAGTGGAAGTGGTGGAGGCAGGTTCGATTTTATAATTTAAAAATAAATTGGATAGGTATATGGATGGGAAAGGAATGGAGGATTATGGTCTGAGTGCAGGTAGATGGGACTAGGGGAAAATAAGTGTTCGGCATGGACTTGTAGGGCCGAGATGGCCTGTTTCCAAGCTGTAATTGTTATATGTTATATGGTTATAGTACCCATAGTCAGGATAGAACCTGGGATGCCAGCAGGAGGAATGCACGAGGTGGATGAGGGTAGGAGATAGGAGGTGGGGTCATCATTGGGAGGTGAAGGTTCCTGGCCAGAGAAAAAGTTAGATCCACAATTTTACCTCGCTCGCCCACAGACGCACACATTTGAGAATAACTTATTTCTGGATTCCCACAAAATGCCAGAAGTGAAGTGAATCCCACACTCTCACACATGCATGGAAAACGTCAGATGGAGAGTGAATCCACACTCCCACATGGCTCCTCAGATGGCCAAATGCAGGGTGATTCGACCCGTATCTCCAGCGACTGACGGGTTCATGGTGGATCCCATCCCTTATATTGTACCAGAGAGCCACACAGATTACCCTGACCCCACTCCCACACACAGCACCTGAGGGTGATGTGTACAGAACCAGAGTTTCCCCAGAGTGTCAAGGTGATTAGAGGGTGGGGAATGAGACCCATGCCCACCCATCTTCCCAGAGAGCGGCCCACTCTGTGAATCCTACTCACATCTTGTCAGGCACTGAGGGGTTTAGGACCAGACTGGCCCACAGTCCCAGAGACTGAGGAACAGAATGACCCCTTCCTCAACACAAAGGCAGTCCTAGACCAGGGAGTCTCTCCCTCACTCCTCGTGTAATCCAACGCCAACAATCCTTATCCCCTCACCTTCCCCCATCTTCGCACGGCACTGGGCCCGGGGCAGCGACTCCGAACAGTAGAACCATGATGGATTGGTGATGCATGAGACCAATCGGCCCATCATGTATGCAATAGATAGCGATTGATCCAATCCCTCCTCTGTATGCCAAAGCTCTTCAGTGCATATCTGCGAACTGCTTCATTTGCCTGGTACACCACCCTGGCCCATCCATTCAGACAGTGTCTTCCAGACCCCACCGTCCTATGCCACCTTGTTATAGACAATAGACAATGGACAATAGAAAATGGGTGCAGGAGTAGGCCATTCGGCCCCTGGAGCCAGCACCGCCATTCAATGTGATCATGGCTCATCATCCACAATCAGTACCCCGTTCCTGCCTTCTCCTCATATCCCTGGACTCCACTATCTTTAAGAGCTCTGTCTAGCTCTCCCTTGAAAGCATCCAGAGAACCAGCCTCCACCGCCCTCTGAGGCAGAGAATTCCACAGACTCACAACTGTGTGAAAAGGTTTTTCCTCATCTCCTTTCTAAATGGCCTACCCCTTATTCTTAAACTGTGGCCTCTGGTTCTGGACTCCCCCAACATCGGGAACATGTTTCCTGCCTCTAGCGTGTCCAAACCCTTAATAATCCTATATGTTTCAATAAGATCCCCTCTCATCCTAAATTCCAGAGTATACAAGCCCAGCGGCTCGATTCTATCAACATATGATAGACGCACCATCCCGGGAATTAACCTGGTGAACCTACTGTAGATTACCCATATTGGCCTGCCTTTACTTTATCTATCACCACACGTATTTTACATGCTGCACTTTCCATTTGTAGTCCATTCCGAATCTTCATCCCTACCCCGGACTATTGGTAACAGTACTTCACCATCTCATGGTCAGACTTGATGCTGACCAGCAGGCGATGGCATGTAATGTTTCTTCCGCTTGTGTTACAATAAAGACTTTGAGTTGTTACTCCTGTGTATGGGTCTCATTACACAACACCTCCCTCAATAGCAAGAATGTCCTTCCTCAAATTGGAGACCAAAACTGCACACAACACTCCAGGTGTGGTCTCACTAGGGCCCTGTACAACTGCAGGAGGACATTTTTTGCTCCTATACTCAACTCCTATTGTATTATTGTTACCACAATAAATTTAATCATTTTGATTAACCTCTATCTTCACACAACTGAAGTTACACCAATAGATGTTCTTACTCAATGTTTTCTCACAAAGATATACACAAAATGCCGGAGTAACTCAGCGGGACAGGCAGCATCTCTGTGGAGAAGGAATTGGTAACGTTTCGTGTTGAGACCCTTGTTCAGATTAGAATCAGGGCAAAAGGAAACAAGAGATAATGACAGATGTAGAGAGATATAGAACAAATGAATGCAATATATGCAAACAAAGTAACGATGGTAAAGGAAACAGGCCGTTGTTAGCAGTTTGCTAGGTGAGAATGAGAAGCTGGTGTGACTTGGGTGGGGAAGGGATGGAGAGAGACGGAATGCAGCGATTACTTGAAGTTAGATAAATCGATACTCATACCACGGGGTTGCAAGCAGCCCAGGTGAAATATGAGATGCTGTTCCTCCAACTTTGAGTTTAGCCTCTCTCTGACAATGGAAGAGGCCTAAGGCCAGAAAGGTCAGTGTGGGAATGGGAAGGGGAATTAAAGTGTTTGGCAACCGGGAGATTGGGTAGGACTGGCGGACTGAGCGAAATCGCCCAGTCTACATTTGGTCTCGCCAAACAACGGATACACATTTTGAACAACGGATACATTAGATGAGGTTGGAGGAGGTGCAAGTGAACCTCTGCCTAATCAGAAAGGAATGTTGGTGTCCCTTGACAAAGTCAAGGGAGGAGGTATAGCGAGAAGTGTTGCATCTCCTGTGGTTGCAGGAGAAGGTACCTGAGGATGGGGTGGTTTGGGTGGGAAGAGATGAGTTAACGGAGTTGCAGAGGGAATGGTCTGTACAGAAGGCGGAAAGGGGTGAAGATGGGAAGATGTGACGTGCGGTGCTGATAAGGCTGAATTAAGTTAAAAATTAAGAAGATATCAGATTGGTTCCTGGGCTAGCTTACTATATTTAGTCTCAAATTCGGCTTTTCTCCAGTAGAGAAAATACAGAAAGGCAAGTTTAGGCTTGCCTCAGGTTGCTGTGAATTGAGATAATGAATAACTATAACATTTGTCTACCATTTGATGAGAGAGGAAGCAAAGAGGATGCTAGATTGACTCACTAAGAGGTATTGACAAATGGCTGATGTCTTTAATATATAAAATACCTTGCACCAAATGTCCGATGTCTGTGAGGGGGGAAGTGACGTGAGAGGAAGCTAGATTGATCTAAGGGGTATTGACAAATGGCCGATGTCTTTAATATGTAAGATATCTTGTACCATATGACAAGATGCCTTTGATGTGACGCATTCTGTAGAAACCTTTATTTCCTGTACCTCTGACCATGACTAATAACCATATAACAATTACAGCACGAAAACAGGCCATCTCGGCCCTACAAGTCCGTGCCGAACAACTTTTTTCCCTTAGTCCCACCTGCCTGCACTCATACCATAACCCTCCATTCTCTTCTCATCCATATGCCTATCCAATTTATTTTTAAATGATACCAATGAACCTGCCACCACCACTTCCACTGGAAGCTCATTCCACACCGCTACCACTCTCTGAGTAAAGAAGTTCCCCCTCATGTTACCCCTAAACTTCTGTCCCTTAATTCTGAAGTCATGCCCACTTGTTTGAATCTTCCTTATTCTCAATGGGAAAAGCTTGTCCACATCAACTCTGTCTATCCCTCTCATCATTTTAAAGACCTCTATCAAGTTCCCCCTTAACCTTCTGCGCTCCAGAGAATAAAGACCTAACATTCAACCTTTCTCTGTAACTTAGTTGTTGAAACCCAGGCAACATTCTAGTAAATCTCCTCTGTACTCTCTCTATTTTGTTGACATCCTTCCTATAATTGGGCGGCCAAAATTGTACACCATACTCCATATTTGGTCTCACCAATGCCTTGTACAATTTTAACATTACATCCCAGCTTCTATACTCATCAATGTTTGTGGGATGTGCTAAGATGACAAAAAAAACCTATATAATACGATGTAATTCTGTTGTTCGGGGAGGTGGAATGAGGACAGTGAAGTGTCTGTATTGCTCACTTGACTGGAGTTCCTTACCACGTCTATCGGCCGATAATAAGTAAAGTTTTGAACTGGTCTACCAAATAGTTTGTGAGTTGTCTGTTTATTAAGAAGCGAACCTGTTTGATTGTTATAAAAGTTACTTTTTCAGTGCGATCCCGTTGAAGGTGACGAAAATGTCAGAGGGTTAAATGTTGAGTGCGATTGCTGATGGGGTAAAAGGTAAGGACTAGGGGTACTCTGTCCCTTTTGCGACTGTGGGGAGGGGGAGCAAGTGTGGAGATGCGGGTACTGAGGAGACACATGTGAGGGCCTCCTCTAATATGGAAAGGGGAAACCTCGTTCCCTAAAGAATGAGGACATCCCGATGTCCTGGTATGGAACACCTCATCTTGGGCACAGATAGACAGGAGAATTGGGAGTAGGGGATGCAGTCTTTGCTGGTTGGAGGGTGGGAAGAATGTGCAGTTGAGATAGTTGTGGGAGTCAGTAGGTTTGTAATAGACGTCAGTCGATAGTCTATCTCCAGTGATGGAGATGGTGAGATCAAGAATGGGGAGGGAGGTGTCAGAGATATTCAAGTGAAGTTGAGTGCAGGATGGTAATTGGTAGTGAAGTTAAAGGTCACATAAGTTCTGCATGGGTTCAGGGCGTAGTGTCGATGCAGTCATCAACGCAACGGAGATACTGCAGATTTCTGGGATATGGCCAGTGTACGTCTGGGACAGGGATTGTTCAACGTACCCGACAAAGAGGAAAGCATCACCGGGGGCACATGCAAGTGCCACTAGGTTTTCCTACCTCAAGTTTAAATGGACAACTTCACACAGAAATGGGCCTCAACAGCCAACTCTGTCATGCAATCTCCCGCTGACCTTATTAGAAACATAGAAAACATAGAAATTAGGTGCAGGAGTAGGCCACTCGGCCCTTCGAGCCTGCACCGCCATTCAATATGATCATGGCTGATCTTCCAACTCAGTATCCTGTACCTGCCTTCTCTCCATACCCCCCGATCCCTTTAGCCACAAGGGCCACATCTAACCCTCTGAAATATAGCATTTGTTTACGGAATATTTTGATCACGGCGTCGCTCTACATTCCTGCCCGCTAGTGACATACATGTCACCCTGCCCCCTTATTTGGCCTCTGCTTTCGTACACTTCCCTCAATAACCTTTCCCTTTATAGTATTACCGTGTACAAAGTATTTGTAATTTCCTGCTGCCGTCGTTGTAATTGTGGGGTTTATTGTTTTAACTAGTTTATAGTTTTGTAAGTCCTTGATCCTATTTCCTATTCCAGACTGCACCCGATCACACCCTGGTTCAATATAATTGATATATCAGTTGCAGATATATCGAGTCCGACTGTTTCCGTAAAAGGGACATTGGGCTCGGACAAAACAGGCGTACACCACAAAGCGACTCTGTGTACACGGTCCGCGCAATCCGTCTGCTGTTCGCTCTTCTCTACAAGTTTCACTTTCACCCAGAACAAACACTTTTATTCAATTTTCCCCGCCCTTGCCCCAATCGCTGGTCAGCCCTTACACAGACAACGTGAGTGGCTCTGAAAAGAGCCTTTTGGTCAATACGTTTAGTTTGTCTCGTTTATTTGTTGGTTCCACCTGTTTTCTTGGGCAACAGCACGGCCTGGATATTGGGCAACACCCCGCCCTGGGCGATGGTCACCCCTCCCAACAGCTTGTTGAGTTCCTCGTCGTTACGGACGGCCAACTGCAGATGTCTGGGGATGATGCGGGACTTCTTGTTGTCCCGGGCCGCGTTGCCGGCCAACTCCAGGATTTCAGCCGTCAGATACTCGAGCACAGCAGCCAGATAGACCGGGGCTCCAGCACCCACCCGCTCACCATAGTTGCCCTTTCTCAGGAGCCTGTGGACACGGCCCACCGGGAACTGCAGCCCGGCCCGGGATGAGCGAGACTTGGCCTTGGCCCGAGCTTTGCCGCCGGTTTTTCCTCGTCCAGTCATTTCCAAATAGCGATGCAAACAGAATGAGCTTATCCTACCGCACTCGCCCTTCTTATACCTTCTGGAGGAATGCGGAGGGACGTTAATGATTGGTGGAACAGCGCCTAATGTCATTGGTGAGGAGCATAACCCAATCAGAGAGCTGCCTTGTGCACCAATCACAGACCGCAACAGAAGAGGCGCGGAAAATAACTGCCAATTCCCGGAAATTAGCAGAAATTTGAAAACCCCGCTAAAATATCACTTGTTCAAAGATAATGAGAGCCGGGTATAAGGATATTTCTGCGAACACTACCGAATTAATGTTTGCATAGCCTCTGAAAAGGTCGGAAGAATTTTTGCCCAGTATTTGTGTTGTATCTATTTTTTATTCTGTATAAAGTTTATTTCGATAACATAAACAAATCAATCAATCAATAACCAGATCAATATATTTCTGTATGTCGTCGCATTTCCCTATTTAATCCGCACTGAATCCCGACGTCGTAAACATGAATAATATTCTGCATATTTCTGGGAATCTAATTCTCCTTTTTCCACTAGTAACTGAACGGAACCAAAAAATGCGATTCACTGCCTGTATTATGTACCAGTTACTGTGCAAGTTGCTCTGCAGAAAAAAAAATCGCGAACCTATTGCGGAATAGAAAGGCGATTCATAGCATTCCCCTCATAAATTAAAACACCAACAGCAGCAATAATTACCATGTTCACAATGTATGGTGACCGGGACAAACTGAGGTGAAGAGGATTAAGTTTTCATGTCAGTTTGGTGATCGGGACACCAGGACACCGAACAATGGAACCACAGAATGTGAGCAGCGCAAATATAACGTTTACAAATCCCACGAAGAAAATCTATCCAGAAATAATTCTGCTGCAATTCGATGTAGAAATCTGTATTACAACGTTTTCAATGAGAATGTGGGAATCCCACCCTCCCTCCCCACCGTGTTCTGTCCCTGTTGGGGATCACTGGATCAGCTCATAACCTGACTATGAATTCTCCATCTCACACCAACGCTCACACCCTTATCACATCCCTCCCTGTGCCTCAATCGGATGCCCATCCATGTCCCCCCTCCTCTCCACCACGGTCCCCTTCCACCCCTATACATTTCTCTGGTTTAGATTTCAATCCTGTTCATATCCTCCAGGGATGCTGCCAGACTGTTGACATTGCAGCGCTTTATATTTTCTGTGTTTTAAATACTATGTTAGAAAATGTCCGAATAACTTTATTTCATGAATGTGAACGATCGCCCGATACGGATAGTTATACGGGTTCGAAATACGAGTACAACTCTTTCAGTGAGATTGTGGGTGGCTCTTAAAAGAGCCTTTAGTTTTCGGTTAGTCTTCTTTACAGGTCGTCGGTCTTTACTTGGAGCTGGTGTACTTGGTCACCGCCTTTGTCCCTTCCGACACGGCGTGCTTGGCCAGCTCCCCGGGCAGCAGCAGGCGCACGGCGGTCTGGATCTCCCGGGAGCTGATGGTCGAGCGCTTGTTGTAATGAGCCAGGCGGGAAGCTTCACCAGCAATGCGCTCGAAAATATCGTTGACGAACGAGTTCATGATGCTCATGGCCTTGGACGAGATGCCGGTGTCAGGGTGAACCTGCTTCATCACCTTGTAGATGTAGATGGAATAACTCTCCTTCCTCGACTTCCTACGCTTCTTGCCGCCCTTGGAGGCTACTTTGGACACGGCTTTCTTGGAGCCCTTCTTGGCTGCTGGCTTCACTAGATCAGGCATTTTGACAATCGACTTCAATCATGCAAACATGCGAAAGCGCGCTCGGAGAGCGGCTTAAATAGGCTGCACCACCGCTCGATGCTAATGAGGGATGGGACACAGACACGCCTGTTATTGGTCAGTTGCGACATGAATATGGAGCAAACTTCACTAACGTTTCCATTGGGTAATAGAAAGAGCCAATCGCAGACATCTACTACCGCCAATCAGAGAGCGCCAGTGTCCGGTAACACTGACTGGGGAGGAGGCGGGTGGGAAGCAGCTGCCGGTGACAATCATTGCCAAAGATCATAGTGCGGAGCCTTCTATGATCTTTGGTGCTGAGGATAATGCCATTGACCCACACACTGGAGGAGAGGCCGATGGCGACTGAAACCCCCCACACACACACACCACTGTCACGAGTGCAGTGCCGGTGCCTAAACTTCTTATAGTTAATGTTATCGACTTCCCTGAAGACTCCGAGCGTTTGATTCCTGAACCTGCTGATGATGCAAAGATATGCAGGAAAGTAAGTTGTGAGTAGGAGCTAAGGAGGCTACACATGAACTGTGGAATTATCTGCCACAGAAGGTAGTTGAGGCCAGTTCATTGGCTATATTTAAGAGGGAGTTAGATGTGGCCCTTGTGGCTAAAGGGATCAGGGGGTGTGGAGAGAAGGCAGGTATGGGATACTGAGTTGGATGACCAGCCATGATCGTATTGAATGACGGTGCAGGCTCAAAGGGTCGAATGGCCTACTCCTGCACCACCTATTTTCTATGTTTCTGTGAACACTTACAGTTTAAGTAAGTGTACAAAGGACTAGAAAATTAAGATATTATGTGGATAACTTGTTTCCTCATTGGATCTAAAATTTGCTTGCTGATAGAAGTCGTATAGTATAGTATAGTATATCTTTATTGTCATTTTCCTCACATACCCAGAGGAAACAAAAAAACGTTCTCAACCAGTGTCCATTCAGTGTGTAGTAAAAAATAAATAGAAATAAAAATACATATATCATGAACAAATTAAACAGTCTACTCTACTAAACATCAACAGGCGTTCCGATCGGCAGCGTCACGACAGTGGCTCTGCTGCAGTGTGTCCAGGTTGGTGGTCGGTGCGCAATACTTTGGCAGGAGGCAAAGTCCGTTTGTCAGTCTTATAGCCTGCGGGAAGAAACTGAGGAGCATCCTGCTGGTTTTGCAGCTAATGCTCCTGTACCTCTTCCCAGATGGCAGGATGGATAATATGTGATGTGATGGGTGGTAGGGGTCTTTAATGATGGAGATGGCTCTGCTGATACATCTCTTCCGGTATATGTCCAGCAGGAAAGGGAGTGGAGCATCACTATTCCTGCTGGCGGTCTTCACAATCCTGTCTAGTTGATGCCGTTCGTACGCCTTGCAGCTCCCGAACCAGGAAGTGATGCCGTAGGTTAATGTGCTCTCGATTGTCCCCCTATAAAAAGTTTGTAGGTGTGTAATGGGGAGACCTGCTTTCCGTAGTCTTCGGAGAGGTGGAAGGACTGGGACTGTTCTGTGGGGAGGGATTGTACAGGCTTGTTTTCCTGGGAAGGTTGAGTAATGATCTGGTGGAAGTAAACGAGGTCATGACTCACGAAGACAGAGCAAGTAGTCAAAGAAACCCTCCACGCTAAGTATGTTTAAAACAACAGGGCTGTGGTTTTAGGTGAGTCGAATGAGGTTTAAAGGGTATCTGAGGGATAGAAAGCAGACTAAACTGAGGGTTGGTGAAGTTCTGACGTTCAGAGGCATCTTGGTGGCTGATTATCAATGTCCCTGACGCAGATCAGAAGTAATTAGGAAAGACCACAGAATTTTATCTGATGAAGAGCCTTCAACCTGAACCATTCATTCTGTTTCTGTCTCCAAAGATGCCGGCCTAGCCTGTTGAGTGGTACCGCCATTTTTTCTTTTCATTTACGGTTTGTGGACTGCGTTTTTAATTTAATTTTCAGAATGCTATGCTTTCCCCAGGATCTTTTATTTGGAATGCCATCCTTTATCCTTCTTATAGAAATATACAAAATTCTTAAGGGATTGGGCAGCCTTGATGCAGGGGAAATGTTCCCGATGTTGGGGGAGCCCAGTACCAGTGGTCACAGAAGAATAAGGGGTAGGCCATTTAGGACTGAGATGAATAGAAACTTTTTCACCCAGAGAGTTGTGAATCTGTGGAATTCTCCGCCACAGAAGGAGTTCAATTTACTGGATCTTAGCCCTAAGGGAATCAAGGGATATGGTGAAAAAACCGGAATGTGGTACTGATTTTGGATGATCAGCCATGATCATATTGGGCTAAATGGCCTACTCCTGCACCTATTATCTATGTTTCTATGTAAGGGGACAACACAACTATTGTCTCATCTTCTGGAAACATCACCCATTCCTTCCCTCCAGAGATGCTGCCTGCCTCGCTGAGTTACTCCAGTATTTTGTGTCTATGAATTGTCAGCCCCAGAGGGAAAGTAAGTTGTGAGGATGACCTAAGGAGACTACACATGAATTGCATACAGTTTAAGTAAGTGAACAAAGGATGAGAAAATGTGGATATTTTGTGGGGAACTTGTTTCCTCATTGGATCTAAAATTTGCTTACTGATAGAAGTCGTGGTGGAAGGACTGGAACTGACCTGTGGGGAGGGATTGTACAGGCTTGTTTACAGAGGGTAGTGGAGGCAGTGGGTGTTTTCAAGAGAGAGTTAGATATAGCTCTTAGGGCTTACGGTATTGAGGGCTCGAGGGCAAAAGAAGGAACGGGTATTGATTTATGGTGATCATATTGAATGGCGGTGCTGGCTTGAAGGGCCGAATGGCTTACTGCTGCGCCTATTTTATATGTTTATTACTCAGGAAATTGAAAGACAAATAAAAATGGTTATGCTTCAGTTATATGTGTGGGAAGAAACTGCAGATGCTTGTTGAAACCGAAGATAGACACAAAATGCTGGAGTAACTCAGCAGGACGAGAAGGACTGAAGAAGATTGTTTGGGATTGCGGAGGGTTTGGAGTGGTGGTGTAAAGGAATGCTGCCGGGATTAGCAGGTATAGAGTTTAATCATTGGATTAGAATAATTGGATTAATTAGGGTTCATATGCAAGCAGAGGTTAGGTTAATTTGGCATAATGTTTGGTACGGACATTGTGTGGAACAAAGGGCCTGCTCCAATGCTGCATTACTTTCTGACTCCCACATCGAGAAGTTTGCTGTTACCTGAGTATTTGCTCTGTTTCAGAATGAGGGCCATTCAAAGATGTTGTGTACAGGTTCCCCCTGTGGAATGACTACATGTTTGTCCTTAGAAATGGTTTCTGGTGTATGTGTTTAATTTTGGAGAGTGTATTAATTGTGTCCTCCAAGAGTGCAAATATCATAGAGGGAAACAAACAGACATGTTTTCCTGTAGAGGGAAGCTTCTATTATAAATTCAAGGCATTCACTTGAAAATTCTCTTGGATGCATTTGATGCAATTAAAATTATTGAAACTGCAATGGCCAGGAATCGAACCCGGGTCAACTGCTTGGAAGGCAGCTATGCTCACCACTATACCACCATCGCCACATATGAGAAAAGGCAATTAACGTACTCAGTGGTCTCCAGAGCTGTGACTTGATCAATAGAACCGACATTGTTTCTGACGGATCATTCTCACTTTGCTGCAGTTTTAATTTCATTCACAACGTACTCATCGTCCAGCTGATGGAGACGCACAAAAAAGTTACACAACACCCTGTGAATCTTCACCCAGGATCAGATTAGACTTCTGCAGTAGTAATAGTTGATGAGCTGCAAATCTTTCCTGCATCTCACATCATCCTCTGGATATTGATTATAAATGTCCTTTAAAAAGAACACGCAGTTGAGGCAAAATGAGATCGGTCAATGAGAAGAGCGTTTTGAAAACCTGACAAACCGACAGGGCCGGCCTTAAGCCAATTGGACCAATTGCTCCCAATTGGGCCCCGCGCCTCAGGGGGCCCCGCGCTAGAGTAATCTACTCTCGGCTCGGGTAGATCAACCCCGGGAGGAGGGGTGGACAGAGAGTAGAGGGGTGGAGGGGGAAGAAAGGGGTAGACGGGGAGGGGGGAATGGAGAAGGGGAGAAAGCATCATTCCCTCACGTTTCCCGGGGCAGCGCTCCCGCCCCTCCAGTCGCCGTGCTTCACGCACACAGCCCCGGCTCCACCCCTCTCTGTCCCCGGGGAGATGCGGTGAACAATACAGGGAGGGCCGTGCCGGGGGTTGGAGCAACTTTTACAAACCTCGACCTCAGCTCACACCCATCCGACTGGACCCCGGCATCCGCACCCTCCCTTCTCTCCTTCCCTTCCCTCCCTCCCTTCCCTTCGTCCCTCCCTTCTCTCCTTCCCTCCCTCCTTCCTCTCTCTCCTTTCCTTTCTCTCCTTCCCTCCCTCCCTCCCTTCTCTCCATCCCTCCCACACATACACACGTAATGCACAGACAACTAACACACACACATCACGCACAGCCAACTTACACACGCACACAATTAAGTTAGGATGGGGTAGAAGCCCAAAGGGTAGGATGGGGCTGAAGACATAAATTTAATGCCTGGACTGGTTTTTCGCCAATAGTTATTGGTTTTCCAGGATCTAGTTAATTAAATCACTTTTTTTTTCATTTCACAGTCACTAAAACAAGTGGTATTGTAACTATGTACTTTTCAGAGGTGATCTACACATTTTGTTTGTTACTTGTAGGCTTACATGTATGCAATTTTATATTAAGATGTAGCTTAGATCTGTTTGGTCTATTAACTCGCAGGCTTTAATATACTTTATTTATAACTTTTATTATATTTCTATGATACTACTCACCTTGGCTGGGACCTGGGGCTCACCAAAATTGTTCCCATGTGGGCCCCGGACCTCCTAAGGCCGGCCCTGATCAACGAACACACATCCAGGTGGCCTTGCAAACACGCTGACCAGTGAATGGTAGATTCCCTGTACATCAGTTCTTCGTTAGTATAGTGGTTAGTATCACCAGTCACACGGGAGACCGAGATTCAATTCCCCAACGTGGAGATGACTTTTACGCTTTCAAATTTAACTGGACTTTGATAAAGCATCAATGTCCAACCCGCTGAGTTACTGCAGCACTTTGTGTTTGCTATCAACCAGCATCAGCCGTTGTTTGTCTCTACATAGTAGCCAGATCATGGCGACTCTACAACCTGGAGATCTGCTTCATCCAATTTAATCGCTCTGCTCTTTTAAATCTTTACATCTTTCATGCTACAGTGCTGCATTATTCTTTATACTCTCTATACTCTATGTATTGACTCCCATATTGAGAAGTTTCCTGTTACCTGAGTATTTGCTCTGTTTCATAATGAGGACCATTCAAAGATGTTGTGTACAGGTTCCCCCTGTGGGATGACTACATGACTTGTCCACCTGTTGTATGTGTTTAATTTTGGAGAGTTTATTAATTGTGTTCCTCCAAGAGTGCAAATATCACAGATGGCAACAAACAGACATGTTTTCCTGTAGAGGGAAGCTTCTGTTATAAATTCAAGGCATTCACTTGAAAATTCTATGTTTTCTATGTGTCGGAAGCAGCTGCAGATGCTGGAGGGAACTGAAGATAGACACAAAATGCTGTTGTAACTCAGCGGGACAGACAGCATCTCTGGAGGGAAAGAATGAGTGACATTTCAGGTTGAGACCCTTCTTCAGACTAGTGAGGGGAAAGGGAAACTACAGATATGGACAGAGAGCTAGAGAGACATAGAACAAATGATTGAAAGATATGCAAAAAAGTAGTAAGTCTTTAGAACTTGAAAGATTTGTTTGGAGGTGACAAAAGTTATTGATGAAGGTAGGGCAGTGGATGTTGTTGACAAGGATTTTCATGAAGTAACTCATGTTAGGTCATAGCCATGAAATCACACCACATGACCCTAATCTTCAGTGCTGATATAGATAACACGTCTAAGCCAGTGTCATAAGATCCAGAAGGTCATAATGCATGGAATCCACAGTAGCATGGATTGTCGACAGGACCAGATGGTCTGAGCTATAGGCAGAAGTTGAGTAGGCTGGGACTCTATTCCTTGGAGCTCAGGAGGTTGAAGGGGTGATCTTATAGAAGTGTATAAGATCATGAGAGGAATAGATCGGGTAGATGCACCGAGTGTTTGCCCAGAATATATCAATTGAGGACCAGAGGAAGTAGGTTTAAGTTGAAGGGGAAACTGAGGGGTATCTTTTTCCCACACAGGGTGGTGGATGTATGGAATGAGATGTCAGAAGAGGTAGTTGAGGCAAGGACTATCCCAACATTTAAGAAGCAGTTAGAGAGGTACATGGATAGGATAGTTTTAGGATATCGACTAAATGCTGGCTGGTGGTGAAGAAGATGAAGAAGATTGTTTGGTATTGCGGAGGTTTTGGAGTGGTGGTGTGATGGAATGCTGCCGGGATTAGAGGGTATAGAGTCTAACCATTGGATTCATTAGGGTTTATATGCGATCAGAGGTTAGGTTAATTTGACATCATGTTTGGTACGGACATTGTGTGGACAAAAGGGCTTGCTCCAGTGCTGCATTCTTTTCTATACTCTATGTATTGACTCCCACATCGAGAAGTTTCCTGTTACCTGAGTATTTGCTCTGTTTCAGAATGAGGACCATTCAAAGATGTTGTGTACAGGTTCCCCCTGTGGGATGACTACATGACTTGTCCTTAAAAATGGTTTCTGGTATTTGTGTTTAATTTTGGAGAGTGTATTGATTGTGTCCTCCAAGTGTGCATAGAGGGCAACAAACAGACGTGTTTTCCTGTAGAGGGAAGCTTCTGTTATAAATTCAAGGCATTCACTTGAAAATTTTCTTGGATGCATTTGATGCAATTAAAATTATTAGAATTGCGATGGCCAGGAATCGAACCCGGGTCAACTGCTTGGAAGGCAGCTATGCTCACCACTATACTACCATCGCCACATATGAGAAAAGGCAATTGACGTACTCAGTGGTCTCCAGAGCTGTGACTTGATCAATGGAACCTACATTGCTTCTGACAGATCATTCTCACTTTGCTGCAGTTTTAATTTCATTCACAATGTTCTCATCGTCCAGCCGATGGAGGTGCACAAAAAATAGTTACACAGCACACTGTGAATCTTCACCCAGGGTCAGATTAGACTTCTGTTGATGTGCTACACATCTTTCCTGCATCTCACATCATCCTCTGGATAAATGTCCCTTGAAAAAACACGCAGTTGAGGCAAAATGAGATTGCTCAATTAGATGGGCGTTTCTGACAAACCACAATCAATAAACACACATGCAGAAAGCATTGCGAACACTCCTGTATGCTGACATGTGAATGGTAGATTCCCTGTACATCAGTTCTTTGTTAGTATAGTTAGCCAATTCCAGCCACTACCCCTCTGGTTCCCCTCGCTGGCTCCTTCCCCTCCCCCTTGATGCCCCCTCCCCCATGGCTCTTCCCCATCTTTTCTCCGAGCTCACTGCCCCGTGCCCAGACACAATCCCCCCACACAACCACCCCCGCCCCCACAACCAATCCTCACAACCGGAGATGAGGGGAAATGAGCCACGCTTACACAGTTAGGGGCTATAGGTGGTTGGTGGAATATTGCGTTGGGGAACGGATGAGTGGTGCAATATTGCGTTAGGGAATGGGTTGCATTAGGGGACCAACGGGTCCCACTTAGTCTAGTATACTATTAAAAGTATTGTCTTGTTTCTATATCCGTGGGTGTATGTGTGTGGACGATTGAGATTGCATCTACACCAAAACGGTACACGGTAGCACTAAAACTTTTGCAGAACCTTACTCAGCTTTTTCTAAACAACTTTCCTTCAAATTTGCTGTTCTATTTCACAACCTATTAATATTTAAAGGTTTAAAAAAGCCAAGATTTTTACTGTTAAAATCCTTCCTGCCAGCTTCCAACAAACATCGAGACAAAGTTGCATTACAGGAACACTGTGCTTCCACCAACTTTCACCTGGATGGGATATCACAGTTCTCCACCTGACATTTGCATCAATGTTGCAATCATAAAACACGTACTCCAGCTCCTGGCAGGCCAGGAAGGGGATGGTGAATTGGTATTGCAATTGGGGAAGTGCAATTGCAATTATTTTTAAAGTCCAGTGCTGAGGGAAGCAGGGGACTGCTGGAATCTTATATTCAGCAATGTTGGGGACCACACCTCCAATGGGATTGTGGTATAAAATTGTGTTGGGGAACCAGTTGCATTGTGGGACTAGGCCTCCCATTTGACAGGGACCCAATGGGTCCAAGTTGGTTTAGTATATACTAATAAAATTATTGTTTTGTTTCTATGTATGTGTCTGTGTGATGGTATTTTCGCCAAAACACTACACGGTGGCGCTAATAATGTTGCAGAACCCTACTCAGCTTCTTCTTGTCATCGATCTAATCAAGTTTCCATCAGATTTTATGTTATATTTCACAGGTTATTGATATTAAAAGTATTTTTAAAAAGCCAACTTTGAGAATAATAACTAACAAGACGTCTCTGGCAGCTTCCAGTGTTGATGTCAAAATGGCATCTCGCAGTGCTCCAATCACAATGGGATCTCATTTACACCAGCTGTCGTGAACATTCCGACAACCGAAAATGACATCACAATGTGATCTCTGCTGCCAATGCACAAGCTATGAGAATTAACTAAGTGGGGGCTGGGAGGAGAAGAAATGTTATTTAAACATTGGCTTTAGTGGGGGAGTAGGAAAGGGGCGTCTGAGGGAGGGAATGACTGAGGGTAGGGTAAAGGAGAAGGAGGGAGAGGTGACAGAAAGACAATGGGATCAGCAGCTTCATGGGGAATAAGGAGAGAATGAGATTTGTGCCCCCCCCCCCCCCCCCCCATGTGGGAAGGATTAATTGGCTCAAGGGTTGCATTGGGGGAATGGGTGAGTGGTGGAAACGGGTTACGTTGGGGAAACGGGTGAGTGGTGGAATATTGCATTGGGAAAACGGCACAATGGGTCAGAGGTGTAGGGAGGGGAGAGGGGTTATGGAGGGTGGGAGGGAGTGACTGAGGGTAGGGGAAGGAGAGGGGAGAGAGGTGTGGGAGGCAGGGGAAGAGATGAGGGGAGAGAATGGAGGGTGAAGAGGAGGGGCAGGGAGTGTTAAGGGTTGGGGCGAAATGAACCACACCTGCGCAGTCAGAGGCTATTGGTGAGTGGTGGAATATTACATTGGGCGAACGGGTTACCTTGGGGGAATGGGTGAGTGGTGGAAATGGGCAGCGTCCGGGGAACGGGTGAGTGGTGGAATATAACAGGGCCCAACGGGTCCCACTTGGTCTAGTTGATTATAAGTGTCTCTTTAAACAACACGCAGTTGAAAATGGAATGGGCCAAAGAGAAGTGGGTTTCTCAAAAGCCAACAAACACTGAACACGTATCTAGGCGGCCTTACGAACACTGACATGTGAATTGCACATTACATCTTCATGAGTTCCTCGTTAGTATAGTGGTGAGTATCCCCGCCTGTCACGCGGGAGACCGGGGTTCAATTCCCCGACGGGGAGATGACTTTTACGATTTAAAATGTATTGCACTTCGTTGAAGCATCAACGCCCGACCCGCTGAGTTATTGCAGCAACTGCAGTTCTTTGTCTCTATCTACAATAGTAGCCGGTGTGTGGCGACTCCAAAACCTGGAGATCTGAAACATCCCCTATAATCGCTCTGCTATATTTTAAATCTTTACATTTTTAAATCTAGATATTTTGCACTCTGTATATTTCCCTTCGCTATACCTGTTGTGCTTGAAGTTGTAGGTATCGTATTATCCGATTCCATTTGATAACATGCAAAACAAATATTTTCACTTGACCTCGGTACACATCACAATACTAAAACTAAGTCTAACGTTTATTGAACATTCGTACTGTGAAACAACCGGCTGACAGATGTCAACACGCCGACTCCCGCAATGTGGCTGCGGGTACAGGCTTTGGAAAAGGTGAAACACTGCACACAAATATCTCAGGCTGAGCTTCTCAAAGCCCCGGGGTTACGGCCGTTTGGACTCTGGGGAAGTTCCTCCGTTCTGTGACCCCCGTCCCCGGCCCCCGGTGGACAGCGGAACGCGCGCTCTGCTGCCTCCTGTGGGCACGAAGGGAGAGTTCCCCAGCCCGCGGACAGGGCGCTGACAGCTGCCTCCTTCCAGTGCGCAGCGGCCCGGCACATGGGCTCACAGATCCGCATTAAGTCCGGACCCGAGGCTGCGGCGGCTGGGAGGAAGAGGCGGAGTGGAGCGTCGACTCGGCTCGGAACATGGAGTGGGTGCGGACGAAGAGGCCGTTCCCGGGCTGGGTGTGGGCAGGTGGATCGCCAGACTGGGGGAGAAAGCCAGTCTATCACGTCGGGCCTTGACAAAAGCCTCAGTAAAGTCCACATCACATTCTTAATTGTCTCCTCAAAAATCGCAATAAGATTTGAAGAACATGATTTCCCTCTGCAGATGTTAACGGGTATTGTTATCGCATAACTGGGGCGTAGACATGGCTTTAAACTAAATGGTACGGTGGTTTCAACTGATTGCAAAAGTAATGGGTAAAGTGAACGGGAAAGAGGGCACAGCAGAGGTTACCAAAGATTCCAGAATAAGAAATATGACATGAAGTTTAAAACGAGATAAAAGTCGAATGTTAGGCAACAAATTGGAATTGAATTGAATAAATTTTATTAGCCAAGTATGAATACATACAATAAATTTGCCTTGGTGCTTTACTCACAAGGATAACAACGCGATACACAGTAGACAATTAAAAGTAAAACATTATAATTTAAATATGTGAAAGGTCGGGGGGGGGGGCGGGGGGGTATCTATCGGCTTCCCATCAGTCAGCATGTAGGGCACAAATTACATCTAGAACTAGCAAAGACATGTAAGAAAGGCAATATGTGGTCATGGGGAATTTCGATATGTGAGTAGACTGGGAAAAACAAATAGGAGTTAATTCCCAACAGAAGGGATTTGTAGAATGGCTATGAGAGCATCTTGCAGTGGAGCCCACTAGGGAAATGACAATGCTGTATTTAGCAGTCTGAAGAATGGTCTTGACCCAAATGGTCACCAATTCCTTTGCTCCAGAGATGCTGCCTGTCCCTCTGAGTTACTCCAGATTTTTGTGTCTATCTTCGGTTTAAACCAGCATCTGCAGTTCCTTCCTACACATTCTGGTATTTGGTGTTGTGCAGTGAATGAGAACTTAATTAGGGAGCTTAAGTTCATGTGATTGGAGCAAAACTAGATCATTTGGTTTATCAGGTCCACTCAGCCATTCAATCATGGCTGAACTATCTACCTTTCAACCTCATTCGCCTGCATTCTCCCCACAACACCCGCACCAACAGGCCCATACGAAGCTTTTCAGAAATGGGGGGGTGGCATGACAGGCTTACAAAAAATGTATCTGAATAATGTGTGCACAGCGCACATAACGAGCGTGAAGTCTCTCGTGGCCGGGGTCCAAGGCCCGCTTATGGACCCTGAAAGCTCTGGGGTTTTAGATGCTCTCTGGTGCATTCTGCGCCTTATTTTAGAGCATTTTTGCACCAAATTTATGACCAATATTTCAGAAATAATTTTGGTTGAGTCAAGTGTAATGAGTGGGTGGAATGGTATGATTGGGGTCATGGTTGTATACATTTTTTTTAATCAAGAATTGAAGTTGTCCTTTTTTTAATAATCAAGTTGTACTGTTGTAAAATGTTATAAAGGAGCATGCAAAACTGCAAATAAAATACTGCAAGTTTTTGCAATAAAGAAACCTTTTTTTTAGAAAATGTTTTATGTGTTGATTTGATTGCTTGTTACTGTTAGACTGTGTTAGTGTGTGCAGTGCACCTTTAACGGTCCTCCTGACCTCACAACTTCACATCACAAAAATTTCAACATGGAATAGTGATGTGAACACAACATTTAGTTGTATTTAATTTCCATCATGAAAATTGAAGTCAAACTAAATGGTGCATTTACATTATCGCATTACTATAATCGCTTTCAAACTAACCTATTTTACTGTCATGCTATTATAACAAATTCTAGTTCCATGTTGACTCATAAAAAAGATCACAAATCACATTTTGAATTCTCAAACATAATGTGATTGCGAATAATTGCAGAGCTGCTAAGTTTCACCGATCATTTCCGTGTTTTGATGGTTGAAAATCATATTTTGTTGGGGCCAGGGTCACGGCAGCTATATACAGAGTGCAAAATATCTAGATTTAAAAATGTAAAGATTTAAAATATAGCAGAGCGATTATAGGGGATGTTATCAGGTCTCCAGGTTTAGGAGTCGTCACACACCGGCTACTATTGTAGATAGAGACAAAGAACTGCAGATGCTGCAATAACTCAGCGGGTCGGACGTTGATGCTTCAACGAAGTGCAATACATTTTAAATCGTAAAAATCATCTCCCCGTCGGGGAATTGAACCCCGGTCTCCCGCGTGACAGGCGGGGATACTCACCACTATACTAACGAGGAACTCATGAAGATGTAATGTGCAATTCACATGTCAGTGTTCGTAAGGCCGCCTAGATACGTGTTCAGTGTTTGTTGGCTTTTGAGAAACCCACTTCTCTTTGGCCCATTCCATTTTCAACTGAGTGTTGTTTAAAGAGACACTTATAATCAACTAGACCAAGTGGGACCCGTTGGGCCCTGTTATATTCCACCACTCACCCGTTCCCCCTTGGTGCTTTACTCACAAGGATAACAACGCGATACACAGTAGACAATTAAAAGTAAAACATTATAATTTAAATATGTGAAAGGTCGGGGGGCGGGGGGGTATCTATCGGCTTCCCATCAGTCAGCATGTAGGGCACAAATTACATCTAGAACTAGCAAAGACATGTAAGAAAGGCAATATGTGGTCATGGGGAATTTCGATATGTGAGTAGACTGGGAAAAACAAATAGGAGTTAATTCCCAACAGAAGGGATTTGTAGAATGGCTATGAGAGCATCTTGCAGTGGAGCCCACTAGGGAAATGCCAATGCTGTATTTAGCAGTCTGAAGAATGGTCTTGACCCAAATGGTCACCAATTCCTTTGCTCCAGAGATGCTGCCTGTCCCTCTGAGTTACTCCAGATTTTTGTGTCTATCTTCAGGTTAAAACCAGCATCTGCAGTTCCTTCCTACACATTCTGGTATTTGGTGTTGTGCAGTGAATGAGAACTTAATTAGGGAGCTTAAGTTCATGTGATTGGAGCAAAACTAGATCATTTGGTTTATCAGGTCCACTCAGCCATTCAATCATGGCTGAACTATCTACCTTTCAACCTCACTCGCCTGCATTCTCCCCACAACACCCGCACCAACAGGCCCATACGAAGCTTTTCAGAAATGGGGGGGTGGCATGGCAGGCTTACAAAAAATCTATCTGAATAATGTGTGCACAGCGCACATAACGAGCGTGAAGTCTCTCGTGGCCGGGGTCCAAGGCCCGTTTATGGACCCTGAAAGCTCTGGGGTTTTAGATGCTCTCTGGTGCATTCTGCGCCTTATTTTAGAGCATTTTTGCACCAAATTTATGACCAATATTTCAGAAATAATTTTGGTTGAGTCAAGTGTAATGAGTGGGTGGAATGGTATGATTGGGGTCATGGTTGTATACATTTTTTAAAATCAAGAATTGAAGTTGTCCTTTTTTTAATAATCAAGTTGTACTGTTGTAAAATGTTATAAAGGAGCATGCAAAACTGCAAATAAAGTACTGCATGTTTTTGCAATAAAGAAACCTTTTTTTTAGAAAATGTTTTATGTGTTGATTTGATTGCTTGTTACTGTTAGACTGTGTTAGTGTGTGCAGTGCACCTTTAACGGTCCTCCTGACCTCACAACTTCACATCACAAAAATTTCAACATGGAATAGTGATGTGAATACAACATTTAGTTGTATTTAATTTCCATCATGAAAATTGAAGTCAAACTAAATGGTGCATTTACATTATCGCTTTACTATAATCGCTTTCAAACTAACCTATTTTACTGTCATGCTATTATAACAAATTCTAGTTCCATGTTGACTCATAAAAAAGATCACAAATCACATTTTGAATTCTCAAACATAATGTGATTGCGAATAATTGCAGAGCTGCTACGTTTCACCGATCATTTCCGTGTTTTGATGGTTGAAAATCATATTTTGTTGGGGCCAGGGTCACGGCAGCTGCCAGGACTGGGTTCAGATTCAGCCATTCCCGCTCCCGCCCGGCAACGGGAGAACGGTCTCCCCGGACTCCCGGCAGTGGACCTGCTCACTGGACACCAGGCTGACCAGCAACGAGGCTCCCGACACCACGGATGAAGGCGATGAATTGGGCGAGCAGACACGGCAGCCCCCCGGACCGGAGAAATGGGCACTCCTTTTCTTCCCAAATCATCCCGCGGGCCGGATTGGACCTCTCGCGGGTAGTTTGCCACCCAGGATAAAAAACAGTCTCCCCCTCCCGCAACGCAATATTCTACTACTTACCCAGAGTAGACACGAGGCGTCGAGGCGATCTTTGATTGTGTGTAGTGAAAATAGTGATCTGATCCCACCCGGGCCCACTCCGCACGCTCGGAGAGACAGCGTCATTTTGCGTCGCTACTGCGTCATTGGCTTCCTCAAACTGCGCGGGCGTGGATGGTCGCAATTTGTTATCCCCCAAATCATTCAGCGGGCCGGATCCAGAATTTCGGGTCATTTCCGTCAAAGTGGAAACGCAGATTGCGCTCCAAATATTTTTTTCTGAGGATTTTTTCTCTGGGAAAAAATAGGGGGTGTGACAACCCCCAACGCACCCTCCCTTCGGACGGGCATGACCAATCAAGAATCTATCTAGCTCTGCCTTAAAAATATCCATTGACTTGACCTCTACAGATTTCTTAGGCAATGAATTCCACCGATTCACTACTCTCTGACTGAAGAAATTCCAATTAATCTCCTTCTTAAAGGAACATCCAGTAGTTCTGAGGCTGTGACCTCTGGTCCTAGACTTTCCATTAGTGGAAACATCCTCTTCACATACACCCTATCCAGGCCTTTTACCATTTCGGTATGTTTCAGTGAGGTGAAGTGATCGTCAGGAGGCAGTGATCTTAATCAACTTTCAATTTGAGAAGGAGAAGTTGAATCAGATGTATCAAAATGTTGAGTGTTGAGTAAAGGCTACTACAGAGGAACAAGGGGGAGCTGGCTAATGTTGATTGGAAGTGGACCTGAGCAGCAATGATGGTGGAGTTTTGGATGGATACTTTCACTGTGACTTGTCACTTGTGACAATAAGTTATTCATGCCAGGCACGAATATCACTATCAAAACTTTCGGGGGTCTGGGGGGGGGGGACACAATTTCTTGGCAGCTGCGCACGTATGTGCAAACTCACACAACACACGTTTCGGAGCCTTCAGCTGTGTGCCCTGTGGACGGTAATTTCAGCTCAATCCAGCGCTAAATTCAGCTCAACTCCGCTGGGTTAACCTACAGCCTTGCCTGTCTCGCCGGGCCATCTGGAGCCATGGAGCTAGCGCTGCTTTTCCGCGCTGGCCGTAAGCCTGGGCCGTCGTTCCAGTAAGTCCAGGCAGGGCTGTAGGTTAACCTGGCGGGACAGGCAGAGTTGAGCTAGATCTAGCGCTGTTTCTCTGCACTGGCTGTGGGCCTTTGGGCACCGCTCCTGTCTGACTCCCGACGTCGCTGGCACACTCCCGGGCATGTGGGGGGGGGGGGGGGGGGGGCACGCGGGTGGGGACGGGGATGGTCCAGTGGCAGTTTGGCAGCGTTTGCAGCGCCGGAGACTGGGGATCAATCCTGGCTGCAGATGAGGCGCAGGTCTGTGTCCAGGGCTGCCGAGACTGTTTTTCGCTTGTGACCCTATGACCTGGACATGCAATTCAAGCTCCGTTCTATGATCTTTGCTCCACAGACGTCACCCCCCTGCAATCACCGCACTCTATCCTCAGTCCCACCCCCCTACTTCCGCCTCTGGCCGACACCTACCTCCTCCAATCATCGTGCTGAATCATCATGTCCTGCCCCCATTGCCTGCTGACCGACATCTCTCTCGTCCAATCAGCGTCTTCCCTCGATCAGCAGTCCCACCCCCACTGTCTCGCGGAAAGTGGAGATTTCACATGCATTAATTCATTCCTTCATTCATACATTCTGGGAGTAATTCGGAAGTAACTTCATCGGGTGGCGCCACGAGTTGGCAGCCTCGCCACCAATGTGCTCATCCTTTCGACATTTTTTGTTTTTTAGTATGTCTAAATGTATGTTTTAGTGTGGGGGGTGGGATGGGGGGGAATAGGGGAAAAACGTTTTTCAGTCACTTACCTCGACGGAGATGCAACTTTGTCGCATCTTCGTCCCCCTAGCGGCCTAACAACTGGTTTGGTTCGGCCTTTCTTGGAGACTGCCCCAGAGCTTCAGTAGCAGGCACGGCAGACTTACCATAGTGAAACGGGGCGATCCCTTACTGGGGATCGCCAAAAGAAGTGCTCCGACCGGCGGCCTGCCGACTATAACATTGTGAAGCTGCGGTCTGCGGAGATTCTAGCCGCGGGTGCAGCGTGGACTTTCCATCATGGAGCGGGGCGATCGCTTGCCAGGGATTGCCAGAAGAAGTGCTCTGACCACCGGCCTGCAGTCTATAACATCGTGAAGCCGCGGTCTCCGGTAAAAAAGTGGCTGATTCGGGAACTCCAAGCCGTGGAGTGTGTGTTCCGATCCGTCCCGACGTCGGTGTTTCGATCATCCCGGCGAGAGGGCTTGTACATCGGGCCTTCCGTAGCAGCGACTACAGAGGGTTCATGACACCGACCATGGGTGAGCAAAGGAGAAAGATTGACTGAACGTTATTCCCTTCCATCACAGTGAAGAATGTTGATTCCACTGTGTCAGGGCTCTAAATTAGCAGTTGCCCGGGTGCCAATGGCAATCTACAGTCCTGCCGGGCAACCTAAATGCCATGCCATTTTGCCCAGCTTGGCAAGCACCCGGGACACCTATCATTTAATTCTGAGCGGGCCCCCTCTCTATCTCTGTCATTCTCCGTTTGTGCCTGCCATCCATGGTCTCTGCTCTCGGGAATCCGTTCGGCAAGGCAGGCCGCCTTACACATGCGCACTGCCAGGGCCTGCATAACCTACCCCTGCACATGTCCACAACGCGGCAAGCACATCATCGGTCGTGGTTGTGCGCATGTGCTGCCCTGCATTGTGGGAGATCTAACTGCACTTGCTGTCCAGTTGCCGCCTCACCGCGACCACGACCGCTGAAAACCAATGCTGAATCACTGCCTGGAGCTGGAGTAACTCCTGGATTAACTCTTGATTCTTAGTTTCCTGGCCCTCCAAAAATATTCCAAATGGAATTTAAACTGGTGGAGCTTCACTGTTTGTTTTATTGAGAAGAGATATCATCTTAGGTATTGATCTCAGGTCACTCTACCCACTCCTCCCGTACAATCAACCGCTGTCTCCAAGGGCATTGTGTCAAATCACATAATGCAGTTTAAGGGTAAAAAGCTGTTACAGTAAAGGTTGGAAGCCAGTGGAGCTACTGACAGTCAAACGGGAGCAGGAGAGATTCACACAGTGTACAATCCATAACACCTCAGTGCACAATTTCATAATCTACGAGTGCGGAGGATTTTTCCCATTGATGACAAATCAGAGAGATATTAATGTTTTTAAAAACGTCACCATTTGCATGAAATGGTATGAAACTGCACTTGAATTTGGCGGCATTGCATCCTGCTTGAAGTGGTATGAAACTGCACTGAATTTGGTGGCCTTGCACCCTGCTGAACGTGGTATGAAACTGCACTTGAATTTGATGGCCTTGCACCCTGCTTGAAGTGGTTGGAAACTGCATTTGAATTCAGTAGCCTTGCACCCTGCTCATAATGGTAAGAAACTGCACTTAAATTTGGTGGCCTTGCACCCTGCTTGAAATGGTAGGAACATGGATTTGAATTTGGTGGCCTTGCACCCTGCTTAAAATGGAATTTCAAGGAATAGTCATGAGTCAACTGCCAGCCCACCAGCCGTGAGTGAGCTGCCAGCAGATCAGGCTTGAAGGACTGAGCTGCCACCCTAAGAACCCATACCAGCACACCAAAAAGCCCCCCCACTAGCCGGCAATATTGCAATTGGTGGAGAGATGGAATATTGCGTCGGGGGACCAGCCCTCCCGTGTGAACATGGGACCCAACGGGTCCCACTTAGTCTAGTATATACTAAATAACTGGGCTGACAGACCTTGGCTGGGAACCTGGAGCTCATCAAAAGTGTTCCCAATTGGGTCCCACACCTGCGAAGGCCGGCCCTGATAACAGAATTTCTCACCATAGAGCGTGAGAAATTTCTGATCAGCGTGAGAGTTTGCTTGAGAGCGTGATTCTCGCGCTCAAAGTGTGACAGTTGGCAGCCCTGCACAGTGGCGTAGCGTGGGGGGGGGGGCAGTGGGGCTGTTGCCCCGGTCGCTAAATTTTTAGGGGCGCAAAAAAATTGTTGCTCCGAGGCCAGGCCGCTGTCCCCGCTCCAAAGCCAGGCCGCCGCTGTCGCTGCCGCCGCCACCCCCCCGCCCTGCCCCCCCCCCCCACCCACCCCCCCCTAATGAGGAGGCGCAAAACTTTAAACTGCCCCCGGGCGCTCAAAGCCCACCCTACGCCACTGGCCCTGTATGTCACTTTAAACAACACGCATTTGAAAATGGAATGGGTCAATGAGAAGTGGGTTTCTGAAACGCCAATAAACACGCTTCTAGGCGACCTTACGAACACTGACATGTGAATTGTACTTTACATCATCATCAATTCCTCGTTAGTATAGTGGTGAGTATCCCCGCCTGTCACGCGGGAGACCGGGGTTCAATTCCCCGACGGGGAGATGACTTTTATGACTTAAAAACGTACTGGACTTCGTTCAACCATCCATGTCCGACCTCTGAGTTATTGCAGCATTTGCTATCAACCAGCATCTGCAGTTCTCTGTCTCTATCTACAATAGCAGCCGGTGTGTGGCGCTCCTAAACCCGGTGATCTGATTATATCCGATATAATCGCTCTGCAATATTTTAAATCTTTTACATTTTGCACTTTACATTTTTAAATCATGATGTTTTGCACTCTGTATATTTTCCTTCGCTGTACCTGTTGTGCTAGAAGTTCGTGATTGCAGGCATCGTATAATCCGATTCCATTTGATAACATGCAAAACAAATATTTCCACTTGACCTCGGTACACATACAATAATAAAACTAAATCTAACGTGTATTGAACATTCGTACTGTGAAACAACCCGTTACTCAGAGCGCATTAAACCTGGCCTATTACTGACAGATGTCAACACGCCGATTCCCGCAATGTGTCTGCGGGTACAGGCTTAGGAAAAGCTAAAACACTGCACACAGAGATCCCAGGCTAAGCTTCTCAAAGCCCCGCGGTTACGGCCGTTTGGACTCTGGGGAAAGTTCCTCCGTTACGTGACCCCGTCCCCGGCCTCTGGTGGACGCGTGCTCAGCTGCCTCCTTTGGGCACGTAGGGAGAGTTCCCCAGCCCGCGGACAGCAGCCTCCTTCCAGCAGCGCATCGGTCCGGGAGCGGCCCCGCACATGGGCTCAGAGATCGGCATTAAGTCCGGACCCGAGGATGCGGCGGCTGGGAGGAAGAGGCGGAGTGGAGCGTCGACAGGGCTCGGAACATGGAGTGGGTGCGGACGAAGAGGCCGGTCCCGGGCTGGGTGTGGGCAGGTGGATCGCCAGACTGGGGGAGAAAGCCAGTCTATCACGTCGGGCCTTGACAAAAGCCTCAGTAAAGTCCACATCACCTTTTCTTAATTGTCTCCTCAAAAATCGCAATAAGATTTGAAGAACATGATTTCCCTCTGCAGATGTTAACGGGTATTGTTATCGCATAACTGGGGCGTAGACATGGCTTTAAACTAAATGGTGCTGTGGGTTCAACTGATTGCAAAAGTAATGGGTAAAGTGAACGGAAAAGAGTGCACAGCAGAGGTTACCAAAGATTCCAGAATATGAAATATGACATGAAGTTTAAAACGAGATAAAAGTCGAATGTCAGGCAACAAATTTGAATTGAATTGAATTGAATTTCCTTTATTGTCATTCAGACATTTCAGTCTGAACGAAATTTCGTGCCTGCAGTCATACATACAATAATAGACAACAGAACAGACAGTAAACACAAATTAACATCCACCAGTGAGTCCACCAAGCACCTCCTCACTGTGATGGAGGCAAAAATCTTAGGGCTGCAATCTCTTCCCTCCTCTTCTCCCTCTGCGCTGAGGCGATACCCCACCGGGCGATGGTAAATCAGTCCCGCTGCTCACCGAGCTCCGTGAACGGGCCAGTTCAGACACCGCGGCCCAGGTTGGTCGAAGCTGCCGCCCTCCAGTCCAGCGGATGCAACTGTTGACGACGTCGTCCACTGGCCCACGGCCGAACCCTGGACTCAGGTCGCCGCCGCCAGAACGCCGTCTCAGCCACCAGAGCATCGTTCCAGCCCCAAGCCGGGTCGTCCTCACGGAAGCGTCTCAGCCCCACGCCAGGCCGCCGTCACAGGAGCGCCGTTACCCTCAAGGTGGGCCACCCTAACGGGAGCGCCATTACCCTCGAGCTGGGCCGCTTCACGGGAGCGCCATTTCCCTCAGGCTGGGCCACCCCGACGGGAGCGCCGTTACCCTCGAGCTGGGCCGCCCTCACGGAAGCGCCGTTTCCCTCGGGCTGGGCCTCACCCACGGGAGCGCCGTTTCCCTCGGGCTGGGCCGCCCACACGGGAGCGTCTCAGCCCCTTGCCAGGCCACCCTCACGGGAGCGTCTCAGCCCCTCGCCAGGCCACCCTCACGGGAGCGCCACAGCCCCTCACGGGAGCACCGTTCCAGCCCCGAGCTGGGCCGCCCTCACGGGAGCGATCCCAGGGCGAGTCCTGACAGGCTGCCACCGGAGCCTCGAGGTCGCCAGCTCCGCCATTAGGCCTCAGCGCAGACGGAGGCAGAGAAGGGGGATACGACAAAAAAGTCGCATTGACAGCAAGCCCTGTTTCAACTCCCTCCCCCCCCCCCACCACATAAACACAACCTAAAAAACCAAAAACGTAGCTAAACAAAACGAAAAAAAAAACAACACAAAAAAGTAAAAACAAACGGACCAAGTATGAATACATACAAGAAATTTGCCTTGGTGTTTTGCTCACAAGGATAACAATGCGATACACAGTATCAGTATCAGTATATCTTTATTGTTATTTCCTGAGTACTCACATACCCAGAGGAAACAAAAAAACGTTGCTCAACCATTGTCCATTCAGTGTGCAGTGCAAATAACAACAAGTAAATAGAAATAAAAATACATATATCATGAACAAATTAAATTAAACACTCTACTCTCTACTAAACATCAACAGGCGTTCCGATCGACAGTTGCTGCAGTGTGTCCAGGTTGGTGGTTGGTGCGCGATACTTTGGCAGGGGGCTAAGTCCGTTTATCAGTCTTATAGCCTGCGGGAAGAAGCTGAGGAGCATCCTGCTGGTTTTGCAGCTAATGCTCCTGTACCTATTCCCAGATGGCGGGATGGAGAATATGTGATGCGATGGGTGTTAGGGGTCTTTGATGATGGAGATGGCTCTGTTGATACATCTCTTCCTGTATATGTCCAGCAAGAAAGGGAGTGGAGCACCAATAATCCTGCTGGCGGTCTTCACAATCCTGTCAAGTTGGTGCCGTTCGTACGCCTTGCAGCTCCCGAACCAGGAAGTGATGCCGTTGGTTAATGTGCTCTCGACTGTCCCCCTATAAAAAGTTCGTAGATGTGTAGTGGGGAGACCTGCTTTACGTAGTCTTCGGAGAGGGTGTAGTCGCTGCTGGGCTCTCTTGACCAGTGATGTGGTGTTGGTGTGTGGACAGGTCATCTGACAGGTGGAGTCCTAGGAACTTCACGCTGCTGACCCTTTCCACATCAGCTCCATCGATGTGCAGAGGTGTATGGTGTTGTTTTCCCGCCCTCCTGAAGTCAACCACCATCTCCTTAGTTTTTCCCACGTTGAGAATGAAGTTGTGGGATTTGCACCATCAGTCAAATAACAGTATGGAATACTGAAAATCAGTACTACTGAATTGTGAAACCATTTTTGAAATGTGAATTTATAATTCTTGATTTTAATTCAATAACACATAAAAATATATAATAACATTTCTATACCTAAAACTCTGATCTTGGATGTGTGTGTGTGTGTGTGTGTATAATCACATCTTCTCGAAAACACGATGTAACGGTAAAATTCAAATATATTCCAGTAGAGATTTTTTCCGTGGAGTCCGAAATCGCCTTATCTGAAAATTTCATGCTTTATTTCTCGTTATTAATGAAAATGTTCAAGATTCTGAAAAAATTAAAAATAAATAGGACTCTTTCGCTGATGACGTCAAAATGGGTCTGTGTTGTTTTGCTCGCGCTGCGAGTGTCGCTGCTCCCCACTGCTCCCCCTAATGCTCGCTCCACGCCGCTCCTCCTCTCCCCCCTCCTCCATACCCCACTCCTCCTCTAATCCCCTCCTCCTCTCCACCTCCCTCCTCGCCCCCCACCATCTGTTCTTCCCCCCCCTCTCCTCCTCCCCTCTCTCCCCCCCCTCCTCTCTCTCCCCCACCTCCCTCCCCCCCATCCTCTCTCCCCTGAGCTTCTCTTCCCCCCCGGCCCTCTCTCCCCCCACCCCTGCCTCTCTCTCCCCTCTCCCCCCAGTTTCCTCCCAAACTCCAAAGACGTAGGTTAATTGGCTTTGTATAATTGTAAATTGTCCCTAGTGGGTGTGGGATAGTGGTAGTGTGCAGGGGGTGTGGAGCATAGGGGGGGAGAGGCGAGGGCCCATGGTGGGGGGGGGAGAAGAAAGGTGCGGGCCCGGCAGGGGCGGCGTGGGCCCTGTGGGGGGGGGGGGGGGGGTTGCATGGGGTTGGCGGGGGTGGAAGGAGTCATGGGCCCAACTCCCCCCAAATCATCCAGCGGGTCGGAACCAGAATTTCGGTTCAGAGTGGAAACGCTGATGGCGCTCCAAATATTTTTTTCTCTGGATTTTTTCTCTGGGAGAAAATGGGGGGTGCGACTGCACCCAAAGCACCCACCCTTCGGACGGGCATGATCAATCAAGAATCCATCTAGCTCTGCCTTAAAAATATCCATTGTCTTGACCTCCACAGACTTCTTTGGCAATGAATTCCACCGATTCACTACCTGACTAAAGAAATTCCACCTAATCTCCTTACAGAAACAAAGAAAATAGGTGCAGGAGGCGGCCATTCGAGCCAGCACCGCCATTCATTGCGATCATTGCTGATTGTCCACATCAATAAACCCTGCCTGCCTTCTCCCCATATCCCTTGATTCCACTAGCCCCTAGACTTCTATCTAACTCTCTCTTAAATCCTCTAACTCTCCCTTAAATCCTTCTTAAAGGAACGTCCAGTAGTTCTGAGCCTCTGACCTCTGGTCCTAGACTTTCCATTAGTGGAAACATCCTCATCACAAACACTCTATCCAGGCCTTTTACTATTCGGTATGTTTCAGTGAGGTGAAGTGATCCTCAGGAGGCAGTGATCATAATATGAAATAATTCACCAGTCAAATACTTCATGGGCATGGGTCTCATTCCCCACCCTCCAATCACTGGGACACTCTGGCTGGTTCAACAGACACAGCATAGAAGCAAAAAGCTAAGGCAGGTAATATGGCTAAGATTAGTGTGAAACTGGAGCATTGGGAAACCTTTAAAAATCAATAGAGAGTGACAAAAAAAACAATAAGGAGAGAAAAGATGAAATGTGACGATAAGTGACAGTGCCGTTTCCAGGGGACAGAGCGGGCCAACGATTGAGTTGCTGCCTAACAGCATCAGAGATGCGAGTTCAATCCTAACAATTAGTTAGTGCTATCTGTACGGAGTTTGTACGTCTATTGTATGACTGTGTGGGTTTTCTCTGGATGCTCCCACATTTCTCACATAGAGTGGTGAGTCTGTGGAATTCTCTGCCTCAGAGGGCGATGGAAGCAGGTTCTCTGGATGCTTTCAAGAGAGAGCTAGATAGGGCTCTTAAAATTAGCGGAGTCAGGGGATATGGGGAGAAGGCAGGAACGGGGTACTGATTGGGGATGATCAGCCATGAATACATTGAATGGCAGTGCTGGCTCGAAGAGCCGAATGGCCTACTCCTGCACCTATTGTCTATTGTTTATTCCAAAGGTTTGCAGGTTTGTAGGTTAATTGGCTTTGTAAACTGTCTCTAGGGTGTAGGCTGGAATTACTATATGGTTGATCATTGGTTAGCATGCACTCAGTGGGCTGAAAGCGTCTTTTTTCACTCTGTATCTCAAAATTAAACTAAAATTAAATAAAAAGCTTCCCAATAAAATAAGAGGATACCAAAGGTTTTTACAGATATATAATTAAACAGAAGCTTGAGTAGATAGACAAAATATGCTGGAGAAACTCAGCAGGTGAGGCAGCATCAATGGAGCAAAGGAAATAGGCAATGTTTCGGGTCGAGACCGTTCTTCAGACTGATGTGGGGGGGGGGGGGGGGGGGGGGGGGGGGGGGGGGGGGGGGGGGGGGGGGGGGGGGCAGACTGCTGGGAAATGAAACTAGATAGGTAGTAATGGGAAACAAACACATGGAAGATGAACTGAACTATTTTTTTGTGTCAGTCTTCACAGTGGTAGACACCAGCAATGAGCCAGAGATTCAAGAGGGTCAGGGGGCAGAATTGAGTGTTGTCACAGTTACAATTCTGAGGACAAGCTGAAAGGGTCTGAGGTGAATAAGTCACCTAGACCAGGTGGACTCCCCCCCCCACCCCCCCCCACCCCCCCCCCCCCCCCCCCCCCCCCCCCCCCCCCCCCCCCCCCCCCCCCCCCCCCCCCCCCCCCCCGGTCCTGAAACAGATAGCTTTGGACATTGTAAGTAAGTGATAGGTAAAGTGATAGGAGCAGAATTAGGCCATTTGGCCCATCAAGTCTGCCCCGCCATTAAATCATGGCAGATCTATCTCTCTCCCCTAACCCCATTCTCCTGCCTTCTCCCCATAACCCCTGACACCCGTACTAATCAAGAATGTATCTATTTCTGCTTTTAAAATATCCACTGACTTGGCATGAACAGCCTTCTGTGGCAAATAAATCCACAGATTCACCACCCTCTGAATAAAGAAATTCTTCCTCATCTTCTTGCAAAAGGGACGTGCTTTAATTCTGTGGTGATTTCCTCTAGTCCTGGATTCTCCCACTAGTGCAAAAATGTGAACATCTTCTTCACACACCCGCTCTATCCAAGCCTTTCATTATTCTCTCTCTCTCTCTCCCCCCCCCCCCCCCCCCCACACACACCACACCTTCTAAACTCCAGCGACTAGTGCCCAGTGACTAGTGCCCAGTGCCGCAAACGCTCATCATATGGTAACCTGCTCTTTCCTGTGATCATTCTTGTAAACCTCCTGTGGACCGTATCCAGGGCAAGCACAACCTTCCTCAGATATACGGAGGCTAAAATTGCTCACAATACACCAAATGTGGCCTAAATAGCACCTTGTAGAGCCTCAGCATGACATCCTTGTTTTTGTATTCCAGCCTTCTTTAAATAAATGCTGGCGACATCGAGTCATAGAGTGTGGAAACAGGCCATTCGGCCCAACTTGCCCACACAGTCAACAATGTTCCAGCTACACTAGTCCCGCTTGCCTGCGCTTAATCCATATCCCTCCAAACCTGTCCTATCCATGTACCTGACAAACTGTTTCTTAAGCGATGGGATTGTCCCAACCTCAACCATCTCCTCTGTCAGCTTGTACCAAACAACCACCACTGTTTGTATGAAAAAGTTACCCCTCGGATTCCTATTAAATCATTTCCCTTTCACTTTGAACCTATGTCCTCTGGTCCTTGATTCTTCTACTCTGGGCAAGAGTCCCTGCTTTCTCTACACTACCTGCCCCTCCACCTATTTTTGTATCATCCGCAAATATGGCCACAAAGTCTTCAATCCCCACGTCAAAAGCATTGATGTACAACGTGAAGAGCAGCAGCCCCACCACCAACCCTGCGGAACTCCGCTAGTCACTGGCAGCCAACCAGAAAAAGCCTCTTTTTCAGCCACTCATTGCCTTCTGCCATCCAGCCAACATGTTATTCATGCGCGTATCTGCCCTTTCATACCGTGGGCTCTCATCTTCCTCAGCAGCCTCACGTGGAGTTGGCGAAATAATAAACTGAATTTGTTGAATTTTCATGTGGGATCTTTTTGAGTTCAAATGTTGAGTTATCAACTTTGTCATCCACACAATGGGAGCAACTTACAGAAGTAATAAACCCACAAACCCGCACATTGTGGCATGTGGCAGCAAACTAGAACACCCGGAGAAAACACACGGGATCACAGGGAGAACGTACTGGGTTAGAATCGAACCTGGGTACACTATCTATCTATATACAGTATTAAACCTCTGTGTGTGTGTGTGTGTGTGTGTGTGTGTTTGTGGGTGCCAGATTCGGCCTTTGATTCCTTGCTCCGTCAGCACCACACACTGAATCTCCGTCATTTTTTCCATTTCGCTAGCGATTTCACTTTTACATTCAATCATCCAATCCTCAAAACATTTGGACATTTTTATGTACACGTTTTTTTTTTTATCCTCACACTCACTCATTTTAAAATCTCAAACGAGCTGCTGACGTCACAATCCCACATGTCGACCAATCCAGGCACACCTCCCTCCAAGTACGTGCCATGGCTCACGCTGCTGGACTACAGCCCAACTTCACCTCTCTCCCCCCATCGTATCCTTCCTCTCCCCCTCCTCTCCCCACTTCACCCTCACTCCGCCCTCTCCCCTTACTCAGGGTCTGAAGCGCCGAGTATGCACGCCCATGGTAGGTTTGTTACAAAACCTACCTGAATCGTGTCTGAGAATCTGTCCCAGCCCCGTGTGTGTGATTTTGGCGCTGTTTAGAGGGGGCGGGTTTAAAACACGATTTTTACTAGGCTGTTGCAATCGAAAATGTTCAGCCTAGTAAATCATTAACGGAAAATCGCTGAAAGACCCCGTCGTAAAAGGTATTATTAGTTTTTATGGCCTTGTATAATAGTTATAGTAGTTTAAAAATCACTCTCTCAACCCGCAACCTCTCGCAGCCCCAGGGTTTTATAAAGCAAACAATTAAAGGTATGTACCTTATTTTTACTTATTTTTAAAGGGGCTTCTTAAGAACCCTGTATATAAAGTTTTCTATAGCGAATAGTTCATTTTGGGCTCTTTATATCCCGCAGTATTTTTCTGGGCATTTGAGGGCACAAATCCACTGCAATGTGAACGTTCTAAACCAGCGCGTTCCACAGGAACCCACTGCGGCAAGCCTCAACGACTTCCGCCCAGTTGCACTTACCCCCATCATCACCAAGTGCTTCGAGAGGCTGGTCCAGGCACACCTCAAAAGCTGCCTACCCCCCACACTGGATCCCTATCAGTTTGCCTACCGCAAGAACAGGAGTACGGAGGATGCCATCTCAACGGCACTTCACTCCAGCCCTCTCCCACCTCGACAACAGAGACACTTACGTAAGAATGCTGTTCATCGATTACAGCTCAGCATTCAACACCATTATTCCATCAAAACTGATCACCAAACTCGGTAACCTGGGCATCGACCCCTCCCTCTGCAACTGGATACTGGACTTTCTAACCAACAGACCCCAGTCTGTGAGGTTAGACAAGCACACCTCTTCAACCCTCACCCTGAACACCGGCGTTCCTCAGGGCTGTGTGCTGAGCCCCCTCCTCTACTCCCTCTTCACCTATGACTGCACACCTGTACATGGTACTAACACCATCATCAAGTATGCAGATGATACAACGGTGATTGGCCTCATCAGCAACAACGATGAGCTGGCCTACAGGGAGGAGGTCCAGCACTTAGCAGCATGGTGCGCTGACAACAACCTGGCCCTTAACTCCAAGAAGACCAAGGAGCTCATTGTAGACTTCAGGAAGTCCAGAGGCGGCACGCACACCCCCATCCACATTAACGGGACGGAGGTGGAACGTGTTTCTAGCTTCAGGTTCCTGGGAGTCAACATCTCCGATGACCTCTCTTGGACCCACAATACCTCTACTCTGATCAAGAAGGCTCATCAGCGTCTCTTCTTCCTGAGGAGACTGAAGAAGGTCCATCTGTCTCCTCAGATCCTGGTGAACTTCTACCGCTGCACCATCGAGAGCATCCTTACCAACTGCATCACAGTATGGTATGGCAACTGCTCTGTCTTCAACCGGAAGGCATTGCAGAGGGTGGTGAAAATTGCCCAACGCATCACCGGTTCCACGCTCCCCTCCATTGAGTCTGTCCAAAGCAAGCGCTGTCTGCGGAGGGCGCTCAGCATCGCCAAGGACTGCTCTCACCCCAACCATGGACTGTTTACCCTCCTACCATCCGGGAGGCGCTACAGGTCTCTCCGTTGCTGAACCAGCAGGTCGAGGAACAGCTTCTTTCCGGCGGCTGTCACTCTACTCAACAACGTACCTCGGTGACTGCCAATCACCACCCCCCCCCCCGGACACTTATTATTTTTTTATTCAAATCGTTTGCTATGTCGCTCTTCAAGGGAGATGCTAAATGCATTTCGTTCAATTAAAATTGAATCTGAATCTGAAAGCCGATTTTAATTGACTAATCTACAGCAATTGACCACTAAATTCCTTTAATTTGGCCTATAAATTGATGTAAATGAGATTTGAAAATCATGTTTTATTGTGAATTATTTGTGAATATTATTTGGACACTTAGGCTATTTAAAAATGTTAATCATTTATTAAGAAATGGATAGATGTTTAGATCTAGTAATTGAAGTTTGAAATTAGCTACAATTGGGTAACTAACTAATTATATGCTTAATTTCAGGTCCTCCAAGTAAGATTATTTTATATTTGTTTCAGAATGGTTCAATCTATGATAACTGAAAATTTCATCCAGTTCTCTTAATTTTTAAGAAGGTTATGGGCTTTTGACTGTCCTCGATCACAGCTTTTTTGTTATGTCCATAGAAAATCAATAGGGAACAAGATGCTAATTTCCGAGTATGAAAATGGCCATAACCTTTTTATTACTTGAGATATGAAAGTGAATTAGGTGTCAAATTAAACTTATTGTTATGCTTTATCTGATGGGATAAATTGCAGGCTTGATTTTTTAAATCTCAAAATTTCGAACATTGCTACCCATGGAGCTCAGAAATATCCTGAAGAGTTCTGCAGAAGCCCGCCGGCCGCGGCCTTGCTCGGGGTCCACATCCTCGCTTGGGTCCGGCGCCTGGTGGGGAGGCTGCTGCCGCCGCCCAAGCACGGTTCGACGTCAGCTGCCTCCTCAGGTCGATCTCCTCCTGTGGCCTCCCTCGATTCCATGTCTGCCGCCCAACGCTTGGTGGAGAGGCTGCTGCCTGGGCTGGAGCAGAGCCTGGAGCTGGAGTGAGGGCCATACCTCTCCTCTCTCATCCCCCCCCCCCCCCCCCCCCCCCCCCCTCTCCTCCCCCTTCTCTCCTCCTCCCACCCCATCCCTCTCTCCCCCCCCCCCCTTCCCTGTCCCCACACCCTTCCCCCTGTCCCCCCACCCTCCTCCCCTCCCCCCTCGCTCCCTCCCCCCTCCCATCTCCCTCACCCCCTCCCCCTAACATCGCTCTCCTACCCCCCTCTCTCCACCTCTAACATCCCTTCCCCCTACCCCTCTCTCTCCCGTTTCCCCTCTCTCCACCTCTAACATCCCCTCTCCCCCCTCCCTTCCTGCCCTCCCCCGCACTCCCCCCCCCCCCCTCACTCACCCACCCGCTCTCCTCTCCCTCCCCAATCTCTCCCCTTTCCTCCTCCCCCCTCTCCCCTCCCTCCCCTCTTCTCTCTCCACCCCGTCTCCCCCCCCCCCCCCCCCCGCCTGTGTGTTTGGGGGTGGATAGTGTGAGTGTGATGCCGCAGCCCCCCCCCCCGCAAATGCGCGTTGGGGAAACAGACCCAATGGGTCTGCACTTGGTCTAGTATATTTATAAAACTCTCATCTTGACCACTTCCTGTCTGCGTTGTAATTAAAAAGGCGCAAAAACGATCCCCCATTGAGCTAAGATTTTCACTACCTTACTCGCCATTCTCCTCTGCTGCGTCAAATACGTTTTGTTCCGATCGGTGAAATAGTACAAAAGTTATGAAGGTTTTCAAGCCCCCCCCCCCCCCCCCCCCCCCCCCCCCCCAGACCCGCTTTCGGGGGACGGATCGCGTTGGGGGAACAGGCGAGTGGTGGAATATTGCGTTGGGGAATAGGTTGTTTTGGGACCAGGCCTCCCGTGTGACTGGGACCCAACGGGTGCCACTTAGTCTAGTTACGAATTACAATTTAAACTGCCCTTCAACTTTTAGTAATGATATCCAAATTAACTCTTCCAACCTTTCCCTCGGTTTCCGGTTGCTCTGAAATTGGTGGGCAATTTGAAATTGAAGCCGTAATTAATCACATTTATTTAGTCAGTGCTCTCTCTGTCTGAAATTCGACTATCACAAATCCCCGTACTGTATTTGGTCACAGATAATACCCCCCTCCCCCCGTGCCTTAGATATTCTGAATGTTTCGGCTTGTTGCCGACATATTTGCAACAGATCATATCAAAGATCTTATAGCAGAGCGCTCCGCTATAGGATCTTCGGATCACATCACTGGGAGATGTCTGAAGAAGGGTTTCGCCCCGAAACGTTGCCCATTTCCTTCGCTTCATCGATGCTGCCTCACCTGCTGATTATCTCCAGCATTTTTGTCGACCTTCACTGGGATATTGATCGTTATCACTGTCGATGAGTCGATTCTGCCCCCTCTGAATCTAATGTCTCGGGATATAACCGGTTGAGATATAAATCCCAAAACAGCCCATGACCTTGTATACAAGACCCGCGCAAACCCTGCATGTGTCGATCTATTCCCCCTTTATGACCAACTCCCATCCACCAACGCCTTCATTACACGAAGGTACACAAAAATGCTGGAGAAACTCAGCGGGTGCAGCAGCATCTATGGAGCGAAGGAAATAGGTGACGTTTCGGGCCGAAACCCTTCTTCAGATCATTACACGATCCCGCTTTCACCCCTGTCGCTGGTCAGCCCTTCCAGACAATGTGAGTGGCTCTGAAAAGAGCCTTTTGGTCATTATGTTTAGTTCGTCTCGTTTTTTTGGTCATTGGGTTCAGATTTTCTCGTTTACTTGTTGGTTCCACCTGTTTTCTTGGGCAACAGCACGGCCTGGATATTGGGCAACACCCCGCCCTGGGCGATGGTCACCCCTCCCAACAGTTTGTTGAGTTCCTCGTCGTTACGGACGGCCAACTGCAGATGTCTGGGGATGATGCGGGACTTCTTGTTGTCCCGGGCCGCGTTGCCGGCCAACTCCAGGATTTCAGCCGTCAGATACTCGAGCACAGCAGCCAGATAGACCGGGGCTCCAGCACCCACCCGCTCACCATAGTTGCCCTTTCTCAGGAGCCTGTGGACACGGCCCACCGGGAACTGCAGCCCGGCCCGGGATGAGCGAGACTTGGCCTTGGCCCGAGCTTTGCCGCCGGTTTTTCCTCGTCCAGTCATTTCCAAATAGCGACGCAGACAGAATGAGGTCATCCTGCCGCACTCGCCCTTCTTATACCTTCTGGAGGAATGCGGAGGGACGCTAATGATTGGTGGAGCAGTGCCTAATGTCATTGGTGAAGAGCATAACCCAATCAGAGAGCTGCCTTGTGCACCAATCACAGACCGCAACAGAAGAAGCGCGGAAAATAACTGCCGGACCCCGCAAATATGCAGAAATTTGAAAAACCCGCCAAAATATCACTTGTTCAAAGATAGGCGCTAATGAAATCAACATATATCGCCAGTTTCCACATTTACCCAGGCAATGAATCTCAGATCGTTTATATTAAACAGGAAATCTGTGATTCTGGGAATTTAGCAATGAGGGCTGATTCCATGGCTAAGAAGCTGCTAAGTGACAATGCTACAGATTTTTGGAAGGAAGTGAGAGCTCTTAACAGTTGCAAAACATCTCTACCATGCACTGTAGATGGAATCTCCGGAACAGCTAATATCACGGAGTTATGGTGACAACAGGGATGCCAACTCTCACGCTTTGAGCGTGAGACTCACGCCCTCAAGCAAACTCTCACGCCCTCACGCTCATCAGAAATTTCTCACGTTCTGTGGTGAGAAATGTTGTGATCAACGAAAATTAAAAAACTCGGATAAACTGCATGGTCCGCGGGTGTTGGAGAGCCGGAGCTGCGGGAGGGATGGGAGCAGAACCAGCGGCGGGAACAGATGCGGGGAGCCGGGACTTTGCGACGCTGTCAAGTGTTTGCGGCGCTGCGAGTCGCTCGCTGCAGCTCTGGCCATGGAGCACTCCGGACAGTGCGAGTGTCCCGGGCCGCGGAGGAGTCGGAAGCTGCCGCTGCCGCTGCCGCGAGGGTCTCTGTGCCGAAGGGACAGACTCTCAAAGGGAGGTGGAGAGAGAGAGGGGAAGGAGACAGACAGGGGGGAGGGAGAGAGGGAGTGAGAGGGAAGAGAGGGGAGACAGGGCCGGGGGGAGGGGCGTGAATGGAGAGAAAGAAGAGGGAGAGGGGGGAGAGAGAGAGGTGGGAGAGAGAGAGAGGAGGGGGAGAGAGGGGGGGGAAGAGAGAGAGGAGGGCTGAGAGGGAAGAGAGAGGGGGAAGAGAGAGGAGTGGTAAAAAGAGAGAGAGAGAGGGGAAAAGAGAGAGTAATGTTTTATACTTTGGCAATATAAAGATGTTTTTTATCATGCCAAAGAAGTATTTTAAATTGAAAAATAGAAAATTAAAATGAAAGGAAAGAGAGAGAGAATGAGGGGGAGAATGAGAGGGAGAAAGAGAGAGAGAGGGGGGGGAGAGAGAGAGAGAGAGAGAGAGAGAGAGAGAGGGGGGGAGGGAGAGAGAGAGAGGGAGAGAGAGAGGGGGAGAGAGAGAGGGAGAGAGAGAGGGAGAGAGAGAGGTGGAGAGGGAGGGAGGAGAAGAGAGAGAGGGAGAGAGAGAGAGGGGGGAGGGGGAAGAGGGGGGTAGAGGAGAGAGAGAGAGTAGGGGAAAGAGAGGGGGTGAGTTAGGGGAAAGAGAGGGGGTGAGTTAGAGGAAAGAGAGTGGAGAGGGGGGGAGAGAGAGGGGAAGAGAGGAGCTCCTTTTTCAAATTCAAAGGTTTTTATTAGTCACATTTACATACACCGAGGTGTAATGAAGTGAAATGCTTTTAGCCATTTTGCAGTACACAAAATAATAGACATAACACCAATGAGAGTCTTAAACACAAAGTCCATCCCCCCACAATGGCTCCCACCATGAGGGAAGGCACAAAGTCCCGTCCCCAACCCCAGTTCACCCATAGTCGGGCCTATTGAGGCCTCCACAGTTGCCTCTACGGAGGCCCGATGTTCCTGGCCGTTCTCGCCGAGTGGTGGTGCTCCGGCGTCGGGAGAATCCTCACAGCGGCTTGGGAACCCTGGAACGGCCGCTTCCGTACTGGAGGCCGCGGCTTCCGAAGCCGACAAGGCCACGCCGGATGGAGCTCCATAACTGGCGATCTCATCGCGAGATCCCAGGCTCCTGGTGTAAAGTTCGGCGGCGCCGCCCGCAGCTGGTCGCTCCACAGTCCCGCAGCTCCGCGATGTTGTTCCCGGCGGTCTCAACTCACCGGAGCTCCAGCGCGGCGACCCAGGCAAGGCATCGTCCGCTGTACGATAGTGCTCCAGCGCTGTGCCGCCGCCGAAGCCGAGGTTCTGGCGGTCCGAGACAGGAAACGCCGCTCCAGGCCCGCTGGTAGGCTGCGAGGACGGGTCGAAGCTGCAGCCCGGAGAAAAGCTGCCTCTCTGACCAGGTAGGGACCCTGAAAGGCAGTTTCCCCCTTCCCTTCCCCCCCCCCCCCACACACAAAAAAGTCTAGACCTCCAAACAAAACACTTTAACTAACTAAAAATAAAAATAAAACGGTGAAAAGACAGACAACTGCTGGCAGGGCAGCTGCGCACAGGACAGCGCCCCCTCCTTACTATATGTTCTGTGTATGGTGTGGAACATGACATTAAATATAATGCTAGTAAGAGTGCTGTTATGATCTGTAGAATCAAAGAGGTTAAATGTCTAAAATATCCTGATTTTAAATTGTCTGACAATAATCTTAGTGTCTGTAATAAGATAAAATATCTAGGGCATATTATTACAGAACAAATGACAGATGATGAGGATATTTATAGGCAACGACGCATGCTGTATGTACAGGCGAATATTATCTTGCGTAAATTTGGTGCGTGTGCAGATGTGGTGAAGATGTCGCTATTTAGAGCATACTGCACACCACTCTACACTGCGGACCTGTGGTCGAACTATGGAAAGACAAGTACGCAGAGACTAAAGGTGGCATATAACGATGCCATGAGAACACTGCTAAGGCAACCTAGATGGTGTAGTACCAGTAATATGTTTGTGGCTGCAGGAGTCAGTACTTTAGAAGCTATCCTAAGACATCACATGTATAAATTCATTTGCAGGATAAATGACTAAAAATGTGCTTATTGTGGCCTTGTCAAACATAAGGGTTAGCACTACACACTACGAATCCCAGCTGTAGAGACACTGGTATCGTTGTCTCGTTGTAGGACATTGATCATCTTTTAATCTGGATTTTTAACTTATGTATTGTGGGTTTTTTTTTAATATAAATTATGATGTTTTTATAAGTGATACCAAGATTTTATATGTATTTTATGATATTTGATATGCAATGCATTTTTAATGCTCCTTGTCTGGACCTTGAGTCCGTAACAAAGTTTATTTATTTATTTATTTGTTTTTTAATTCACTCTTTTCTTTCCACCGGTCAGTGATCGGAACAAAAGATATAATACTCGGCACCAAAGATCTTAAGATCTTTGCTTGGCATGCGTGAAAAGTTGCTCAGTAGAAAAAAAAACTGAACCTATTCCCCAATAGAAATGCGATTCAGAGCAGTCCCAGAGAAGGGGACAAAAAGTTAATAAACACATTCCCCGCAGCAATTAAATCACCAATGATTTTGACCACAAACTAGGTGAGGTAAAGGGGATTAAGTTTTCATGTCAGTTTGGTGATCAGGTATGCAGCAGGGATACCAGAATGTGAGCAGCGTAATCAGAATGTGAATAATCCCCGGAAGGAAAGAGACAATTCTGCTGCAATTCGATGTCCAAATATGAGTACAACTTTTTCAATTAAACTGTGGGTGGCTCTTAAAAGCAAAGATCCTATCTTTGATTAAAAGACCCGTTGGGTTTTCGGTTAGTCTTGTCTACAGTTCATCGGTCTTTACTTGCTCATGGCCTTGGTCGAGATGCCGGTGTTGGGTAGCTCATCACCCCTTTTCTCCCCTCACTCCCGGTGCATTACTCGAACGCGCATCCAATCTCTCTCTATCCCACCCGCTCCCCCCGCCACCTTCCACTGATATTCATTATTCTTGCTTACATTTCAATCCTGTTCATGTCCTCCGGAGCTATATTCTGACCGCGAAGTTACTCCAGCACTATATTAGAATTTAAATAAAGTCCGGAAACTTCATTTCATTAAATCCACTCCGAGGGAAATAGGAAATAGTAAATCTGCATTTAGAAGTGATACGATTAATCGATGTTCGGATTGAATAATGAGGTTTTAATAAGGAGGGTAGGTGAGGATTTTGTTTGGAGACATGTTTTCCAAAATGAAAACCCACGCGCATGTGTGAACTTTAAAGTCGTCAATCTCTCGTGGTCCACATTACATGCATATGATTTATCATAACATGCCACTTTTTCCAAAAGACAAAAGCGTACAGATGTACAATGAATGCTCGCATATCTGACCAGTGAGAAAAAGAACAATTTCTAACAGTTTGAAAAGCTGCTTCTTAACTGTGCAATGTGAATAATCGAGTTTGGCATTCCGGAAAACGCAAGGAATCATGGGATTTGTCAAAAGTCATCCAGGAATAAAAAAAGCGAACGGGTTGCCTGGAAGTGGGGGTGAGCGGGATGTAACCTCTGCCTCACCTGCTGGGGTCCTTGGATGGAGTCAAGGGGGGAGGTAAAGCAACAAGTGTAGCTTTTCCTGCAGCCGCAGAACCAACCAATCCCCGACTCACAGGGCCAAATGGCCTAATTCTACTATATCTTGTGAACGTGAAAAATTACAAGGGTGATCTTATTGAGGTGTATAAAATCATGAATTGGGTAGATGCACAGTCTCTTGCGTGGAGTACGTGTATCGAGGGCCAAAGGACATAGGTTTAATGTTGACGGGATAAGATTGAATTGGAATCCGAGGGGTAACATTTTCACACTGAGGACGGTGGGTGTATGAAACAAGCTGCCTGGGAGGTAGTTGAGGCTGGGACTATCCCATCATTTAAGAAAAAGTTAGACAGCTATATGGATAGGACAGGCTTGGAGGGAAATGGACCGAACACCGTTGGAGTAGTGTAGCTGGGACATCTTTGGTCAGTGTGGTCAAGTTGGGCCGAAAGGCTCGGTTTCACACTGCATCTCTATGTTTCTGATTTTGAGTTAGTCGCTTATCCCAGCAAAGTAGAATTCTCTGGGCTCTGGAGGTGGTCAATAAATCTGCACTGCATATTTGGACTCAGTGATTTGGTGAAATGATAAAATGAATTTGTTTAATTTTTGTTTGGGATCTTTTTGAGTTGATTGATAAATCACTGATACAGGCTCTTTGACCCTTCGAGTCCATGTTGAACATTGATCACACGTTCACAGTATTTTGTCACAGATAATATCCCCCCACAGAAGGCTTAAATTAAATTGTGGGGGGCAGTGATTGACAAATTTGGAGTCTAAAGATGGAGTTAAAGGGAAAGTGAGTGCAAGAAAAGTTACAAAAGACTCCTGAATTAATGGGAAGGAAAGTTCAAGAAGGGATAAGAGAGTAGTGTCAGGGCCAATTGTGACCGGTGTGAGAGGGGAGGTGAATACCAAAGTCAAAGTGCTGTATATGAATGCGTGAAGTATAAGAAATAAAGTGGACGAGCTTGAGGCTCAGTTAGAAATTGGCAAGTATGATGTTGTGGAAATTACAGAGACATGGCTGCAAGAGGCCCAGGGCTGGGAACTGAATATTCAAGGGTATACGTCCTATCAAAAAGACAGACAGGTGGGCAGAGGGGGTGGGGTAGCTCTGTTGGGGAGGAATGAAATTCAGTCCCTTGCAAGGGGTGACATTGAAACAGGAGATGTGGAGTCAGTATGGATAGAACTAAGGAATTGTAAGAATAAAATGACCCAAATGGGACATCTACAGGCCCACAAACAGTAGCCTGGATATAGGGTGCAAGTTGAATCAAGAGTGGATGTTGGAAAATAATGCTCTGGTTGTTATGGTAGATTTCTACATGCAGGTAGACTGGAAAAATCAGGATGGTACTGGACCCCAAGAAAGGGAGTTTGTGGATTTAGTGTTATGTAAGAACTGGATTTGATAAGTGAACTTAAGGTTAGGAGCCATTAGGAGATAGTGATGATAATATGATAAGTTTTGGGGGGGGGGGGGGGGGGGGGGGGGATCTTATAGAAACTTACAGAATTCTTAAGGGGTTGGACAGGCTAGATGCAGGAAGATTATTCCCGATGTTGGGGGAAGACCAGAACAAGGGGTCACAGTTTAAGAATAAGGGGGAAGTCTTTTAGGACCGAGATGAGAAAATCATGTTTACACAGAGAGTGGTGAATCTGTGGAATTCTCTGCCACAGAAGGTAGTTGACGCCAGTTCATTGGCTATATTTAAGAGGGAGTTAGATGTGGCCCTTGTGGCTAAAGGGATCGGGGGGTATGGAGCGAAGGTACAGGATACTGAGTTGGATGATCAACCATGATCATATTGAATGGCGGTACAGGCTCGAAGGGCCGAATGGCCTACTCCTGCACCTATTGTCTATGTTTCTATGTTTTAACCTACAATTTGAGAGGGAGAAGGGTAAATCAGAGGTGTCAGTATTACAGTTGAATAAAGTGGACTGTGGAGCCATGAGGGAGGAGCTGGCCAAAGTTGACTGGAAAGATACCCTAGCAGCGATGACAGTGGAACAACAATGGCAGGTATTTCTGGAAACAATACTGAAGGTGCAAGATCAGTTTATTCCAAGGAGGAAGAAAGATTCCAAGGGGAGTAAGGGGTGACCGTGGTTGACAAGGGAAGTCAGGGACAGTATAAAAATAAAGGAAAAGTATAACAAAGCAAAGATGAGATGGAAGACAGAGGACCTGGCAACTTTTAAAGAACAACAGAAGATAACTAAAAAGGCAGTACAGGGAGAAAAGATGAGGTCCAAAGGTAAGCTAGCCAAGAATATAATGGAGGATAGTAAAAGCTTCTTTAGGTATGTGAAGAGGAAAAAATGAGTTAAGACCAAAGTTGGACCCTTGAAGACTGAAAAAGGTGAATTTATTATGGGGAACAAGGAAATGGTAGATGTGTTGAACAGATACTTTGGATCCGTCTTCACTCAGAAGGACAAAAACAATCTCTGGCCACTAGTACAGAGGATCTAGGGTGATGGAGGAACGGAAAGCAATTCACATTAGACAGGAAACGGTGTTAGATAGACTGATGGGATTGAAGAAAGATAAATCCCCAGGGCCTGATGGGGTACTTGAGGAAGCGGCTCTAGAAATTGTAGATGCATTGGTGATCATTTTCCAATATTCTATAGACTCAGGATTAGTTCCTGTGGATTGGAGGGTGGCTAATGTTAACCCACTTTTTAAGAAAGGCAGGAGAGAGAAAACAGGGAATTATAGACCAGTTAGCCTGACATGGGGGGGGGGGGGGGGGGGGGAAGATGCTGGAGTCAATTATAAAAGATGAAATAGCGGCACATTTGAATAACAGTGGCAGGATCAGTCCGAGTCAGCATGGATTTACGAAGGGGAAATCATGCTTGACTAATAGCCTGCAATTTTTTGAGGATGTAACTGGGAAAATGGACAAGGGAGGACCAGTAGATGTAGTGCACCTGGACTTTCAGAAAGTTAACGTCAGCGCCCATAAGCCCCTCCCCTCCCATCGGCTCTCTCAGGCAATGCCCCTGGTTGGAGCCGTTCTTCTCACATGAGGTGCCCCCAACCAAAGATCTTAGAGCGGAGCGGAGCTCTAAGATCTTTGCCCTCAACGGCCGTGGGGGGAGGGGTAGGGGCTATAAATAGTGGGAGCAGGAGAGAGGCTCCGATTATGTGTGAGGTTGAGCTCTGTTGTGAGGTGGGAAGTTTAGTTAAGTTTATTTATTTATTTTATTATTTATTTCGAACAGAAGTTCAGGTGGGGTTAAGATCTGAGGTGAGGTTTATTTGAGGGGCGAGATTTAGTGAGGTACGGTTTAGTCGAAGCAAGGCTTAGGAGTAAGACATTTTCTAGTGATGTATCTTCGATGCGAGGGGATTAGTCGAGATGTAGGTGAGGAGAAGTGAGCACAGGTGAGGTGAGGAGAAGTGGGTGTCTGAGCTCATGAAGGGACCCTGGACAAGTCCGTGGTCCCTGCCTGCTTAAAAAAATCCATCATTGTACCGGTACCAAAAAATGCCTCCCCAGCCTGTCTGAATGGCTACTGTCCGGTGGCCCTTACCTCGGTAGTCATGAAATGCTTTGAGAGGCTGGTGAAGAATCACATCTGCGCCTTTCTCCCTCGGAACATGGACCCGTTGCAGTTCGCATACCGTCCGAACAGATCCACGGACGATGCGGTCTCCCAGGTCTTGCACACCGCTCTCTCCCATCTGGACAGCCAGAAGGGGGGCTACGTGAGGATGCTGTTCATAGACTACAGTTCAGCCTTCAACACGATAGTCCCCACCAGACTGGCCGGGAAGCTAATGGAATTGGGGCTCAACACCTCCCTGTGTGCCTGGGTCCTGGACTTTCTCACCGCCAGGCCCCAGGTAGTCAAGATGGGAGGGAATACATCAAAGTCCCTCACCCTGAGCACAGGGTCGCCCCAGGGTTGTGTCCTCAGCCCCCTATTGTATTCCCTGTACACACATGACTGTGTGGCTAGGTTCAGCTCCAACTCAATAATTAAGTTTGCTGATGACACTGTGGTGGTGGGCCTGATCTCAGACAACGATGAGAAGGCCTACCGGGAGGAGGTGGCTGGTATAGCACTCTGGTGCCAGGATAACAGCCTCCTCTTGAACATCAAAAAAACAAAGGAGCTGATCATGGACTTCATGAGGGCACATCATCCGAGGACGTACACTCCATTGAGGATAAATGGGGATCCTGTGGATAGGGTGAACTGTTTTAAATATCTGGGAGTCCACATCTCCGAGGATATGACATGGGCATCACACGCCTCAGCACTCGTGAGCAAGGCAAGGCAGCGCCTTTACCACCTCAGGCAGCTGAGGAAATTCAGAGTGTCTCCGAGGATCCTCCAGTGCTTCTACGCAGCGGCGGTGGAAAGCATCTTGTCCGGGAACATTACCATCTGGTTTGGGAATTGCTCTGCCAAGAACAAGAAGGCTCTGCAGAGAGTAGTGCGTTCGGCCGAACGCACTATGGGAACTTCACTTGCCCCCCCTGCAGGAACTATACATCAGGAAGTGCAACCAGAGCCAACAATATCATGAGAGACCCCTTCCACCACTGCAACGGACTGTTCCAGCTGCTATGGTCAGGCAAACGCCTCTGTTGCCATACGGTGAGAACGGAGAGGTTGAGAAGGAGTTTCTTCCCAGAGGCCATTCGGACTGTAAACGCCTATCTCACCAGGGACTAACTCTACTGAACGTTTTTCCTTCCATTATTTATTATGTAAAAGAATATGTGTGTTATGATTGTGTTTATAGTTTGTTTGGTTGTTTGTCTTTTGCACAAAAGTCCGCGAGAATTGCCACTTTCATTTCACTGCACATATCGTATGTGACAAATGACAACTTGACTTGACTTGACTGAGGTGCTGCTGAAGATGAGACCACTGCCTTCTGTGGCTGAGAATTCCACAATTCACAACTGAAAATGTTTTTTCTCACCTCAGTGCTCGGCAGAGACATTTCAAGTAACATATTTTTTGCAAAGATTTTTGTAGTTGTCTGAGGCCATTTATTGAAAGATTATTAAGGGTTTGGACACGCTAAAGGCAGGAAACATGTTCCCGATGTAGGGGGAGTCCAGAACCAGGGGCAACAATTTAAGAATAAGGGGCAAGCCATTTTCAACAGATATATATATATATATATATATATATATAAATGCATAAGCAATGCCCCCGGAACCCCCACCGAACGCTGACCCTGGACCCCTCCAGGGGCATAGCCAGTCTCCTAGACCCCCAGCCAATACTTCCTACTTTTGTGCAGGAGGAGAATATCATGCTTAAAAAATTGGAGTGTACTGTCTGAAAAGGGATTTTTTTAAAAGTGTAATTCCATACAAAATAAGTTAAAATAAAAATTAAAAGTTATTAAAGTATCATGTAGGCTAGCCGTAAACGAAAAAAAATTCAAATCAAGGATGTTTCATTCCAAATATATTGAATATAAAATAATTATAAATAATTTAAAACACTATTAACATTTATGAGAGAAACGAATGGCCCACTCCTGCACCTACTGTCGTTCCCCCTTGCCTTAGATATTCTGAATGTCTCGGCTTGTTGCCGACATACTTGCAAATCACATCGCTGGGACATTGATTGGTATCTCTGCTGATGAGTCGAATCTGTCCCCTCTGACTCTAATGTTTCGGGATATAACCGGGTTACGAAGTAAACCTAAAAACGGTTCATGACCTTGTATAGACGACCCGCGCAATCCCTGCTGTGGTCGATCTATTCCCCCTTCATGACTAAAGATCCTATAGCGGAGCCCTGCTCCAAGATATTTGCTTATGACCCATTTGCTTTCATCAAGGACAACTAACGCTTCATTACACGATCCCGCCCTCACCCGTCGCTGGTCAGTCCTTTCACAGAAAATGTGAGTGGCTCTGAAAAGAGCCTTTTGGTCATTGACTTTTGTTTGTTTCGTTTACTTGTTGGTTCCACCGGTTTTCTTGGGCAACAGCACGGCCTGGATATTGGGCAACACCCCGCCCTGGGCGATGGTCACCCCTCCCAGCAGCTTGTTGAGTTCCTCGTCGTTACGGACGGCCAACTGCAGATGTCTGGGGATGATGCGGGACTTCTTGTTGTCCCGGGCCGCGTTGCCGGCCAACTCCAGGATTTCAGCCGTCAGATACTCGAGCACAGCAGCCAGATAGACCGGGGCTCCAGCACCCACCCGCTCACCATAGTTGCCCTTTCTCAGGAGCCTGTGGACACGGCCCACCGGGAACTGCAGCCCGGCCCGGGATGAGCGAGACTTGGCCTTGGCCCGAGCTTTGCCGCCGGTTTTTCCTCGTCCAGTCATTTCCAAATAGCGATGCAGACAGAATGAGGTTATCCTGCCGCACTCGCCCTTCTTATACCTTCTGGAGGAATGCGGGGGGACGCTAATGATTGGTGGAGCAGTGCCTAATGTCATTGGTGAAGAGCATAACCCAATCAGAGAGCTGTCTTGTGCACCAATCACAGACCGCAACAGAAGAAGCGCGGAAAATAACTGACGGACCCCGCAAATATGCTGAAATTTGGAAAAACCCGCCAAAATATCACTTGTTCAACGATATTCGCTAATGAAATCAACATAAATCGACATCGTTTCCACATTTACCCAGGCAATGAATCTCACATCGTTTACATTAAATAGGAAATCTGTGATTCTGGGAATTTAATTCACTCTTTTCTTTCCACCGGTCAGTGATCGGAACAAAATATATGTTTAAGAAAGACTGCTGATTCTGAAAAAATCTAGGGTAGACAAAAATGCTGGAGCAACTCAGCGGGTGAGACAGCATCTACAGAGACAAGGAATAGGCGAGGTTTTGGGTCGAGAAACGTCGCTTATCCCTTGTCTCCGTAGATGCTGCCTCACCCGCTGAGTTTCTCCAGCATTCTTGTCTACCTTCGAAACAAAAGTCATGATACTCGGCATGTGTGAAAAGTTACTCAGTGAGGGGGAAAAAAACCGGTGAACCTATTCAGAGCAGTCACAGAAACATAGAAATTAGGTGCAGGAGTAGGCCATTCGGCCCTTCGAGCCTGCACCGCCATTCAATATGATCATGGCTGATCATCCAACTCAGTATCCCGTACCTGCCTTCTCTCCATACCCCCTGATCCCCTTAGCCACAAGGGCCACATGTAACTCCCTCTTAAATATAGCCAATGAACTGGCCTCAACTACCCTCTGTGGCAGAGAGTTCCAGAGATTCACCACTCTCTGTGTGAAAAAAGTTCTTCTCATCTCGGTTTTAAAGGATTTCCCCCTTATCCTCAAGCTGTGACCCCTTGTCCTGGACTTCCCCAACATCGGGAACAATCTTCATCGGGAACAAAAGTTAGTAAACTGCATTCCCCGCAGCTATTAAAGCAGCAATAATTGCCGTAGAAACAATGCACTTTGATCGGGACATGCTGACGTGAAGGGATTAAGTTTTCATGTCAGTTTGGTGATCAGGTATGCAGCAGGGATAACAGAATGTGAATAATCCCCGGAAAGAAAGAGACAATTCTGTTGCAAATCGATGTCCAAATATGAGTACAACTCTTTCAATGAGACGGTTACACAAAAAAGCTGGAGAAACTCAGCGGGTGCAGCAGCATCTATGGAGCGAAGGAAATAGGCAACGTTTCGGGCCGAAACCCTTCTTCAGACTGATCGGGGGCGGGGGTGGGTGGGGACAAGAAAGGGAAAAGGAGGAGTAGCCCGAAGGCTGGGGGATGGGAGGAGACAGCAGGGGGGCTGAGGAAGGGGAGGAGACAGCAAGGACTAACAAAATTGGGAGAATTCGATGTTCATGCCCCCGGGGTGCAGACTCCCCAAACGGAATATGAGGTGCTGTTCCTCCAATTTCCGGTGCTGCTCGCTGTGGCCATGGAGGAGACCCAGGACAGAGAGGTCGGAGACGGAGTGGGAGGGGGAGTTGAAGTGCTGAGCCACCGGGAGGTCAGCTTGGTTATTGGGGACCGAGCGGAGGTGTTCGGCGAAACGATCGCCCAACCTCCGCTTGGTCTCACCGATATAGATCTGCTGACATCTAGAGCAGCGGACGCAATAGATGAGGTTGGAAGAGATGCAGGTAAACCTCTGTCGCACCTGGAACGATTGCTTGGGTCCTTGAACGGAGTCGAGGGGGGAGGTAAAGGGACAAGTGTTGCATCTCTTGCGGTTGCAAGGGAAAGTGCCCGGGGAGGGGGTGGATCGAGAGGGAAGGGAAGAATTGACAAGGGAGTTATGGAGGGAGCGGTCTTTGCGGAAGGCAGATATGGGGGGAGATGGGAAGATGTGGCGAGTGGTGGGGTCACGTTGGAGGTGGCGAAACTGACGGAGGATTACTTTTTGTATGTGAGATGAGACTGTGGGTGTATCCTTCATCTTCGAGAACGGGGTACTGATTGTGGATGACCAGCCATGATCACGTTGAATTGCCTACTCCTGCACCTATTCTCTGTGTTTTTACCCAAAGATCCTATAGCGGAGCGGAGCTATAGGATCTTTGTTTTTACCCACCCACCTCCCTAACCCCAATAACCTACCTGAACTCCCGGTGGCTCAGCACTTCAACTCCCCCTCCCATTCCCAATCCGACCTCTCTGTCCTGGGTCTCCTCCATTGCCAGAGTGAGCAACACCGGAAATTGGAGGAACAGCACCTCATATTCCGCCTGGGTTGCTTGCGTCCGGTTGGCATGAACGTTGAATTCTCCCAGTTTTGCTCAAAGATCTTATAAGATCTCATGTTTTGCTAGCCCTTGCTGTCTTCTCCCCATCCTTAACCCTCGAGCTGTCCCCTCCCATCCCCCCGCTCTCTGGCTCCTCCTCTTCCCTTTTTCCTTCCTTCTCCGCCCTGTATAGGATCTCTGCTATAGGATCTTTGGTCTGAAGAAGGGTTTCGGCCCGAAACGTCGCCTATTTCCTTCGCTCCATAGATGCTGCTGCACCCGCTGAGTTTCTCCAGCATTTTTGTGTACCTTCCCTCCCAGTCAGTGTTACCGGACACTGGCGCTCTCTGATTGGCGGTAGTAGATGTCTGCGATTGGCTCTTTCTATTACCCAATGGAAACGTTAGTGAAGTTTGCTCCATATTCATGTCGCAACTGACCAATAACAGTCGTGTCTGTGTCCCATCCCTCATTAGCATCGAGCGGTGGGGCAGCCTATTTAAGCCGCGCTCCGAGCGCGCTTTCGCATGTTTGCGTGATTGAAGTCTATTGTCAAAATGCCTGATCCAGTGAAGCCAGCAGCCAAGAAAGGCTCCAAGAAAGCAGCGTCCAAAATAGTCGCCAAGGGCGGGAAGAAGCGCAGGAAGTCGAGGAAGGAGAGTTATTCCATCTACATCTACAAGGTGATGAAGCAGGTTCACCCCGACACCGGCATCTCGTCCAAGGCCATGAGCATCATGAACTCGTTCGTCAACGATATTTTCGAGCGCATTGCTGGTGAAGCTTCCCGCCTGGCTCATTACAACAAGCGCTCGACCATCAGCTCCCGGGAGATCCAGACCGCCGTGCGCCTGCTGCTGCCTGGGGAGCTGGCCAAGCACGCCGTGTCGGAAGGGACAAAGGCGGTGACCAAGTACACCAGCTCCAAGTAAAGATGCACAAAACAAACCGTAAACCCAAAGGCTCTTTTAAGAGCCACTCACAATATCATTGAAAGAGTTGTACTCGTATTTCGCCCCGCATTATTATAAATGTTTGCCTACTATCCGGCAACAATTCTGAAGAAGGATTTTCCCCCTGAAACGTTGTCTATTTCCTTCGCTCCATAGATGCTGCTGCTGCACCCGCTGAGTTTCTCCAGCACTTGTCTACCAACAATTATCATTAAGTTTATGTTGATTAAACTTAACCTAACGAATTCCCGGTATAATCCCTGTGTTGCTCTACATTCCTGACTATTAAGAGTACAGAATATTTATGTCCCTGTTCGGTTGAAAGGAAATAGTAAAAATTGGAAAGAACTGGTTTTCAAGGGAATTTGGACACTTGGTACGGAAAAAGAGAGAGATCTACAATAATTATATGCAGCATGGAGTAAATGAGGTGCTTGAGGAGTATAAAGAATGTAAAAAGAATCTTATAAAATAATAAATTAGAAAAGCTAAAAGAAGATATGAGGTTGCTTTGGTAAGTAAGGTGAAAGTAAATCCAAAGGGTTTCTACGGCTATATTAATAGCAAAAGGATAATGAGGGATACAATTCGTCCATTAGAGAGTCAGAGTGGACAGCTATCTGCAGAGCCAAAAGAGATGGGGAAGATATTGAACAATTTCTTTTCTTCGGTATTCACCAAGGAGAACGATATTGAATTATGTGAGGTAAGGGAAAAAAAGTAGAGTAGCTATGGAAACTATGAGATTCAAAGAAGAGGAAGTACTGACACTTTTGAGAAATATAAAAGTGGATAAGTCTCCAGGTCCGGACAGGATATTCCCTAAGACATTGAGGGAAGTTAGTGTAGAAATAGCAGGGGCTATGACATAAATATTTCAAATGTCATTAGAAACGGGAATAGTGCCGGAGGATTGGCGTACTGCACATCTGTTCCATTGTTTAAAAAGGGTTCTAAGAGTAAACCTAGCAATTATAGGCCTGTTAGTTTGACGTCAGTGGTGGGCAAATTAATGGAAAGGATACTTAGAGATAATATATATAAGCATCTGGATAAACAGGGTCTGATCAGGAACAGTCAACATGGATTTGTGCCTGGAAGGTCATGTTTGACTAATCTTCTTGAAATTTTTTGAAGAGGTTACTCAGGAAATTGATGAGGGTAAAGCAGTGGATGTTGTATATATGGACTTCAGTAAGGCCTTTGACAAGGTTCCTCATGGAAGGTTGGTTAAGAAGGTTCAATTGTTGGGTATTAATGGTGGAGTAGCAAGATGGATTCAACAGTGGCTGAATGGGAGATGCCAGAGAGCAATGGTGGATGGCTGTTTGTCAGGTTGAAGGCCAGTGACGAGTGGGGTGCCACAAGGATCTGTGTTGGGTCCACTGTTGTTTGTCATGTACATCAATGATCTGGATGATGGTGTGGTAAATTGGATTAGTAAGTATGCAGATAATACTAAGATAGGTGGATAATGAAGTAGATTTTCAAAGTCTACAGAGAGATTTATGCCAGTTGGAAGAGTGGGCTGAAAGATGGCAGATGGAGTTTAATGCTGATAAGTGTGAGGCACTACATCTTGGCAGGACAAATCAAAATAGGACGTACATGGTAAATGGCAGGGAATTGAAGAATGCAGTTGAACTGAGGGATCTGGGAATAATTGTGCACAGTTCCCTGAAGGTGGAATCTCATTTAGATAGGGTGGTAAAGAAAGATTTTGGTGTGCTGGCCTTTATAAATTAGAGCATTGAGTATAGATATTGGGATGTAATGTTAAAATTGTACAAGGCATTGGTGAGGCCAATTCTGGAGTATGGTGTACAATTCTGGTTGCCTAATTATAGGAAGGGTGTCAACAAAATAGAACGAGTACAGACGAGATTTACTAGAATGTTGCCTGGGTTTCAGCAACTAAGTTACAGGGAAAGGTTGAACAAGTTAGGTCTTTATTCTTTGGAGCGCAGAAGGTTAAGGGGGGACTTGACAGAGGTCTTTAAAATGATGAGAGGGATAGACAGAGTTGACGTGGATAAGCTTTTCCCACTGAGAGTAGGGAAGATTCAAACAAGAGGACATGACTAGAGAATTAAGGGACAGAAGTTTAGAAGTAACATGAGGGGGAACTTCTTTACTCAGAGAGTGGTAGCTGTGTGGAATGAGCTTCCAGTGAAGGTGGTGGAGGCAGGTTCGATTTTATCATTTAAAAATAAATTGGATAGTTATATGGACGGGAAAAGGATGGAGGGTTATGGTCTGTGTGCAGGTAGATGGGACTAGGGGAGAATACGTGTTCGGCACGGACTAGAAGGGCCGAGATGGCCTGTAATTGTTATATGGTTATATGTTTTAGCATAACGAGTCTAGTGCCTAAAATCCTAATTTTACTTCGGAGTCATGTGAGTGACTACGTGAAGAACCCGCTCAGTGCGCAGGCGTGGCATTACGCCAGCAGTGCAACAGCGGCGACAGCTGGAGTTAGGCTCTCCAGCTGCACTTTAAAAACAGACCGTTAGTATATCTTTAATGTCATTTTCCTGAGTACTCACATACCCAGAGGAAACAAAAAAACGTTGCTCAACCAGTGTCCATTCAGTGTGCAGTAAAAAATAAATAGAAATAAAAATACATATATCATGAACAAATTAAACACTCTACTCTCTACTAAACATCAACAGGTGTTCCGATCGGCAGCGGCACGACAGTGGCTCTGCTGCAGTGTGTCCAGGTTGATGGTTGGTGCGCGATACTTTGGCAGGGGGAAAAGTCCGTTTATCAGTCTTATAGCCTGCGGGAAGAAGCTGAGGAGCATCCTGCTGGTTTTGCAGCTAATGCTCCTGTACCTCTTCCCAGATGGCAGGATGGAGAATATGTGATGCGATGGGTGGTAGGGGTCTTTGATGATGGAGATGGCTCTGCTGATACATCTCTTCCTGTATATGTCCAGCAGGAAAGGGAGTGGTGCACCAATAATCCTGCTGGCGGTCTTCACAATCCTGTCTAGTTGGTGCCGTTCGTACGCCTTGCAGCTCCCGAACCAGGAAGTGATGCCATTGGTTAATGTGCTCTCGATTGTCCCCCTATAAAAAGTTCGTAGATGTGTAGTGGGGAGACCTGCTTTACGTAGTCTTTGGAGAGGGTGTAGTCGCTGCTGGGCTCTCTTGACCAGTGCTGTGGTGTTGGTCGTGGACGTCAGGTCATCTGACAGGTGGAGTCCTAGGAACTTCACGCTGCTGACCCTTTCCACATCAGCTCCATCGATGTGCAGAGGTGTATGGTGTTGTTTTCCCGCCCTCCTGAAGTCAACCACCATCTCCTTAGTTTTTCCCACGTTGAGAATGAGGTTGTGGGATTTGCACCATCCTGTGAGCAGCTCCACCTCCATCCTGTACGCCGACTCATCATTGTCACTGATGAGACCCACCACTGTTGTGTCATCAGCGAACTTGTTGATGAAGTTGTTGTTGAGTCTAGCAGTACAGTCGTGTGTAAGCCTACTAAACAGCAGGGGGCTTAGGACACAGCCTTGGGGTGAGCCAGTGCTCACAGCTATGGTTTTTGATGTCCTACTGCCCACCCTGACTGTCTGCTGCCGTTGCGATAGAAAGTTCAGGACCCAGTTACATGTGCCAGCATCAACCCCCAATAGCTCCAACTTCTCCACCAGCTGCTGCGGAATGATTGTGTTAAAAGCAGAGCTGAAGTCTATGAAGAGGATCCTGGCATAAGTATTTTTCCGATCAAGGTGTGACAGTACGAGGTTCAGTGTTGCTGAGATTGCGTCCTGTGTGGATCAGTTGGCTCTGTAGGCGAACTGCAGTGGGTCTAGGTCGGCAGGTAAACTATTTTTGATATGCTGCATAACCAGTCGCTCAAAACAGTTCATTACTATGGGTGTTAGAGCCACTGGTCGAAAGTCATTATGGCAGGCTGGGTTTGGTTTCTTCGGGACAGGGACGATGGTGGCACTCTTAAGACAGTTGGGCACTACTGCCTGGCTGAGTGAGATGTTAAAAATGTCTGTGAAGACATCTTTCAGTTGCTCGGCGCAGTCTCTTAAAACGCATCCAGGAATGTTGTCCGGCCCTGCAGCTTTGCGTGGATTGATGCTGGCAAAGGCCTTTTTAACTCCGGCTGCGGACAGCGGCCTGAGTGACTGGTCACTGGGAGATGGTAGTAGTGCACGTGTCTGGGTGCTGTTTTTAACCTCAAACCGTGTGTAGAACTCGTTCAGTTCATCTGGTAGAGAGGGGTCGTTTTGGCATATCCGCAGCGGGGGGTGGGGGGGGGGGGGGCTTGTAGTCAGTGATGGTATGAAATCCCTGCCACAAGCGACGTGTGTCTTTGTCATTTGCGAAGTGGCTATTAAGTTTTTGTCCATACAGCCTCTTTGCTTCCCTGATCCCCCGGGATAGGTTACTCCTTGCCAGTTTGTATGCTGCGTTGTCCCCAGATTTGAATGCAGCATTCCGGATTCTCAGTAGGGAACACACTTCCCCAGTTAGCCAAGGTTTCTGATTGGCACGCCTCCTGACGGTTTTTACCACCGTTACATCATCAATGCATTTATTGATGTATCCGATGACGGATTCTGTGTATTCTTGGAGGTTGATGCCACTGTCATCTGTTGCTGCCTCTCTGAAAATGGCCCACTGTGTGGTTTCAAAACAGTCTTGTAGTGTTGCGGTAGCTCCCTGTGGCCATGTTCTGACTTATTTGACCGTTGGCCTGTCCTGTTTCACCCTGGGTCTGTATGCAGGTGTGAGCATAACCGCTAGGTGGTCAGAGTTGCCGATATGGGGGAGGGGGGCTGCTTAAGATGCATCTTCAATGTTGGTGTACACCAGATCTAGTTTGTTCTTTCCCCTGGTTGCAATGTTCACATGCTGGTAGAAGTTAGGTAAGTATACTGAGAGTGGAAAATCTAACGGAGAAGGAGAGTCGAGTTTGTGTTCTATTTCAGAATGAGTACACTCAGGAAAAGACTCTCGAAGAGAACTGCCCCCGCTCAAACTCCACCAGAGGAGCGTTCAATCCCAGGGGGGCAGCAACCGGCGGCAGGACCACTTATAGAGCGCTCCGCTATCCCCGAGACCGAGCCAAGCCCAGTCCCGCTAATGCCTGAACGGCGGACAGGGAGAAAATCCACCAGAAAATCAAACCGGCCGGTCATTACCGATTCGTCGGAGGGGGACATGTCTCCACCTAAACGGAGGAGAGACAGCCGCCTGAGCTGCATACAACAGCTCTTGGAGCAGATGCTCCAGCGGGATACGCAGAAAGAGCGTTCTCGCGGAGGAAGGTCAGGCACCTCCTCCACAGTGTCTTGTGCACTGCCCTCTGCTCCCTCATTACTGGAGGCTAGCATTGGTGACCAGGGCTGGGCTGGTCTGGAACAGGGGCTGGCGGATGAGTTCGGGAGTATGCAAGGGGTGCAGGAGCAGGAAGAGCTGCTGGGTGTGGTGGACCGCTATGTAGCAACCCCACGTGCTGGAAGACCGCTGGAACCAAGATTGGCGGCCAGCATCAATCATCTTTCAAATAAGCCCTTGCAGGAGAAGGTGCTTTCTGAGGCACTAGAACTCTACACAGCACCAGAGAACTGTGAGGCCCTCAGAGTGAAGAGTGTGAACAGCCAAATCTGGGGGCACGTGGGGTCACACATCCGTAACCATGAACTAAAGCTACAGTGGATCCTAAGGCTCCTGACGTCGGCCATCACAGCCTTTGCTCGTTCCGTGGAAAGCACGGAGATGGATACCTGCCAACAGGATGTGCTGGCATTGATGTGCAACACGCAGTTTGAGATCAATAATCTCCGGCGGGAAATCATAAGACCTGCCCTCAATCCCAAATTTGCTGGGTTGTGCAGAGCCCCAGCTGCAGAGACGGACGCTCTATTATTTGGGAAAGACCTCAACAAAAAACTGAGGGACATGGAGGAAGCAGTGAAAACTTTCTACCTCATGATGGCAGGCCCCGGGACGAGCAAACCAAGACCTACAATACCCAAGCGGCAGCACCCCATGGCATCCACCAGTCGACGTCCTCAATATGGGACTGGTGAAAGCTCGGGGACCGCATTTTATCCCCAAAGATCTTTTTTAGATCAGGGCCCAGAGCGGACCCCATGGAAAATGCGCCACCCCCCAACATCGCCAGCACGTCAGACAAACAAAGTCTTTAAGCAAATGAGGAAACAGAAGAGACACCAATAACCATGGAGGTACCAACGACATAGGTAAAAAAAGAGAAGAGGTCCTGAAAGAAGAATTTAGGGAGTTAGGTAGAGAGTTAAGGAGAAGGACTGCAAAGGTAACAATCTCAGGATTACTGCCTGTGCCACGCGACAGTGAGAGTAGGAATGGAGCGAGGTGGAGGATAAATGCGTGGATGAGGGACTGGTGCAGTGGGTATGGATTCAAGTTTCTGGATCATTGGGACCTCTTTTGGGGAAGCTGCGACCTGTACAGAAAGGACGGGTTGCACTTAAACCCGAGGGGGACCAATATCCTGGCGGGGAGATTTGCAAAGGCTACTGGGGAGACTTTAAACTAGTATGGTTGGGGGGAAGGACTCAAATTGGGAAAGCTAGCAGTCAGTGTGTGAAGCAGGGGGCAGAGAATGGTAGCACTCTGACCCAAAATGTAGGGGAGAGAGAAGAAAAAGAAAATAATCAGAGAATAAGAGAGGGTGGGTTTCTTAAATGTGTATATTTTAATGCTAGGTGCATTGTAAGAAAAGTGGATGAACTTAGAGCCTGGATTGACACCTGGAAGTATGATGTTGTGGCGATCAGTGAAACATGGTTGCAGGAGGGCTGTGATTGGAAACTAAATATTCCAGGATTTCGTTGCTTCAGGTCTGATAGAATTGGAGGGGCAAGAGGTGGAGGTGTTGCATTGCTTATCAGGGAAGATATTACAGCAGTGCTTTGGCAGGATAGATTAGAGGGCTCGTCTAGGGAGGCTATTTGGGTGGAACTGAGAAATGGGAAAGGGGTAGCAACACTTATAGGGGTGTATTATAGACCGCCAAATGGGGAGCGAGAACTGGAAGAGCAAATATGTAAGGAGATTGCAGATATTAGTAGTAAGCACAAGGTAGTGATTGTGGGAGATTTCAATTTTCCACACATAGACTGGGAAACGCATTCTGTAAATGGGCTGGATGGGTTGGAGTTTGTAAAATGTGTGCAGGATAGTTTTTTGCAACAATACATAGAAGTACCTACTAGATAAGGGGCGGTACTGGACCTCCTGTTAGGAAATGAGATGGGTCAGGTGGCAGAGGTATGCGTTGGGGAACAGTTCGGGTCCAGTGATCACAATACCATTAGTTTCAATATAATTATGGAGAGGGACAAAACTGGACCTAGGGTTGAGATTTTTGATCGGAGAAAGGCTAACTTTGAGGAGATGCGAAAGGATTTAAAAGGAGTAAATTGGGACAGTTTGTTTTATGTGAAAGATGTGGAAGAGAAATGGAGGACATTTAAAGGTGAAATTTTAAGAGTACAGAATCTTTATGTCCCTGTTCGGTTGAAAGGAAATCGTAAAAATTGTAAAGAGCCATGGTTTTCAAGGGTAATTGGACACTTGGTTCGGAAAAAGAGGGAGATCTACAATAATTATAGGCAGCATGGAGTAAATGAGGTGTTTGAGGAGTATAAAGAATGTAAAAAGAATCTTAAGAAAGAAATTAGAAAAGCTAAAAGAAGATATGAGGTTGCTTTGGCAAGTAAGGTAAAAGTAAATCCGAAGGGTTTCTACCGCTATATTAATAGCAAAAGGATAACGAGGGATAAAATTGGTCCATTAGAGAGAGTCAGAGTGGACAACTATCTGCAGAGCCAAAAGAGATGGGGGAGATATTGAACAGTTTATTTTCTTCGGTATTCACCAAGGAGAAGGATATTGAATTATGTGAGGTAAGGGAAACAAGTAGAGTAGCTATGGAAACTATGAGGATCAAAGAAGAGGAAGTACTGACACTTTTGAGAAATATAAAAGTGGATAAGTCTCCAGGTCCGGACAGGATATTCCCTAGGACATTGAGGGAAGTTAGTGTAGAAGTAGCAGGGGCTATGGCAGAAATATTTCAAATGCCATTAGAAACGGGAATAGTGCCGGAGGATTGGCGTACTGCGCATGTTGTTCCATTGTTTAAAAAGGGGTCTAAGAGTAAACCTAGCAATTATAGACCTGTTAGTTTGACGTCAGTGGTGGGCAAATTAATGGAAAGAATACTTAGAGATAATATATATAAGCATCTGGATAAACAGGGTCTGATTAGGAACAGTCAACATGGATTTGTGCCTGGAAGGTCATGTTTAACTAATCTTCTTGAATTTTTTGAAGATGTTACTCGGGAAATTGATGAGGGTAAAGCAGTGGATGTTGTGTATATGGACTTCAGTAAGGCCTTTGACAAGGTTCCTCATGGAAGGTTGGTTAAGAAGGTTCAATGGTTGGGTATTAATGGTGGAGTAGCAAGATGGATTCAACAGTGGCTGAATGGGAGATGCTAGAGAGTAATGGTGGAGGGTTGTTTGTCAGGTTGGAGGCCAGTGACGAGTGGGGTGCCACAGGGATCTGTGTTGGGTCCACTGTTGTTTGTCATGTACATCAATGATCTGGATGATGGTGTGGTAAATTGGATTAGTAAATATGCAGATGATACTAAGATAGGTGGGGTTGTGGGTAATGAAGTAGTTTCAAAGTCTACAGAGAGATTTATGCCCGTTGGAAGAGTGGGCTGAAAGATGGCAGATGGAGTTTAATGCTGATAAGTGTGAGGTGCTACATCTTGGCAGGACAAATAAAAATAGGACGTACATGGTAAATGGTAGGGAATTGAAGAATGTAGGTGAACAGAGGGATCTGGGAATAACTGTGCACAGTTCCCTGAAAGTGGAATCTCATGTAGATAGGGTGGTAAAGAAAGCTTTTGGTGTGCTGGCCTTTATAAATCAGAGCATTGAGTATAGAAGTTGGGATGTAATGTTAAAATTGTACAAGGCATCGGTGAGGCCAATTCTGGAGTATAGTGTACACTTTTGGTCGCCTAATTATAGGAAGGATGTCAACAAAATAGAGAGAGTACAGAGGAGATTTACTAGAATGTTGCCTGGGTTTCAGCAACTAAGTTACAGAGAAAGGTTGAACAAGTTAGGGCTTTATTCTTTGGAGCGCAGAAGGTTAAGGAGGGACTTGTTATATGGATGGGATGGGAGTGGAGGGTTATGGTCTGAGCGCAGGTATATGGGACTAGGGGAGATTATGTGTTCGGCACGGACTAGAAGGGTCGAGATGGCCTGTTTCCGTGCTGTAACTGTTATATGGTTATTATATGGTAGGTGGGTCTGGTTCCTGCCAGCATATAGAGAATAAGGGTGCTTTACTAACAGGGGGGAGATTACACTTGTTTAAAGAAGCATGGGGTACGGTCACGAGTGACAAGTATATACTCAACAACATTAGTGGATATAAAATACAGTTCATGACAGAAAAAACGCCGCCAGTTCAACATTGGCCCCAAAGGGTATTTTCTCCCTCCGTCAAAGAGAAACGTGAGGGAAAAATGAAAATGAAATGAAAAAAATGAAAATGAAAAATGAGGGACAAGCTGAACTGGTGAGACTTATCACAAAGGGGGTCATCGAAAAGACCAAACATGAACCTTTGGAATTTGTATCAAGTATATTCACTAAAGCCAAAAAAGATGGTGGATGTCGCATCATCATTGACTTAACATCACTAAATAAGTTTGTTAAGTATATACATTTCAAAATGGAGACATTTGTTACTGCCAGACAACTGATTTCCAAAGGATACTTCATGGCAAGCATTGATCTTAAAGATGCTTACTATCTAATACCCATACACAAGGATCATTGCAGATACATAAAATGAACTAACTTCAGCCCCAAGATTATTCACCAAAATATTGAAACCAGATACTAAGATGGCAATACTAAGAAAACAAAAACATATTGTCATAGCATATCTGGATGGTATTCGATAGTAGGGAAAACGATGGAATTGGCTGTGACAGCAGTATCAGCTACAAAACAGCTCCTCGAAACTCTGGGGTTCATCCTACATCCAGATAAATCTAAGTTGAAGCCATCCACTATCATGGACTACCTGGGCTTCACAATTAACTCAGTCCATATGACTGTTACCTTGCCGAAGGCAAAAATGGTTGCATTAGCACAATCATGCAACAATTTAATGGTCAACAAATGACCAACTATTCGACAAGTAGCAACAGTGATTGGGAAAATGGTAGCAGCATTTCCGGCTACACAATTCGGAACTTTGCACTATCAAAATTTACAAAGAGCAAAGGTACAGGCACTAAAACAACATAGAGGTCACTATGATCGTGTCATGGAATTACCCACTGAAGCAATATCAGAGCTACAATGGTGGGCAAAAAATGTTTGGCATAGTTTCAGCCCTATTATCATCACTAACCCTACTTTAGTTCTTCAAACAGATGCCAGTGCTCAAGGCTGGGGAGCAACTAACTCCATATCCAGCACAGGTGGTAGATGGACTAACCTAGAGTCATCATTACTATTTACACTGGGCATTAACTATCTAGAGATGTTGGGCGCCTTTTATGGTTTAAAAGTGTACGTATCTAATATGCAGCACTTGCATGTTCGGTTACAAATTGATAATACTACGGTGGTGGCTTATATTAACCATATGGGCGGCATAAAATCATTATCATGCGACAAATTAGTCAACATGATTTGGCAATGGTGTGTCGAAAGACATATTTGGCTATCAGCTACCTATCTACCAGGTAAGCTAAACACAGTGGAGGACACCAGGTCACGCAAATTCAATGATAACATCGAATGGATGTTAAACCCTAAAGTATTTGCTAAAGTTATTAAGCAATATGGAATGCCAGATATCGATTTATTTGCATCAAGTCTAAATCACCAGGTACCTATGTATGTCGCTTGGGAGCAGACCCAGAGGCAGCAGCGGTAGATGCCTTCATGCTGGATTGGGGAAATTTCTTCTTCTATGCTTTCCCCCCCTTCTGCCTCATCAGTTGGGTACTTCACAAAATACAGATGGACTCTGCTTCTGGAATTTTGATGGTGCCCGACTGGCCTACACAGCCATGGTTCCCAGTTCTACATGACATGGTGGTAGAATCACCAATGGTCTTTCCCAGTGATCCAGGATTATTAACTCACCCAGTATCAGGCATAAGTCACCCATGCCATGAGAAAATTAAACTCCTGGGTTGCAGGTTTTGAACAGACCTTACCTGGAACTGGGATTGTCCGAACGAACCATCACCACCATGTCGGCATCCCTTCGAACATCCAGCAAGAGGCAGTACTTAACCAGCATCAAAAAATGGGAAACGTACTGCCAGGAAACAGGGACAACATATGAAACAGCCACAGTAACCAACGTATTGGAGTTCCTGGCCTATCTACACCATCATGAAGGGATCAGCTACAGTGCCATCAACACAGCACGGAGTGCTCTTTCTGCTTACCTCAAACCAGCAAGACAACAGGCAATGGGATCCCATCCACTGGTGGTAAAACTGATGAAGGGCATTTATAATATCAAGCCCCCTAAGCCCAGGTATACCCATATTTGGGATATCAGTGTGGTCCTGACATACCTCAGGGAATGGCCACCAGCCAGATCCCTCGGCCTCGAGCAATCTACACTAAAGACGCTCATGTTGATGGCACTCGTATCCGCTCAGAGGGTCCAGTCACTACACAAGTTGAGGCTTGACAACATGGTGACCACCCCAGATCAGATCACATTCATCCTACAGGGTCTGGTGAAACAAAGCAGGCCAGGAACAGCTAATCCACTAGTGGTATTCCGGGCCTACCCACCAGAGCCACGGTTGTGTGTCGTGACCCATCTATAACATTACATAGACACAACCCACAATATCAGAGGGAGTGAAAAAGCCTTATGGGTCAGCCACAAGAAACCTCATGGCCGGGTAACGAGCCAAACCATTTCAAGATGGCTCAAACAGGTACTGAAAGCTGCCGGGATAGATTCTAATATATTTAAATCTCATTCCACTAGGGCAGCATCTACATCAACGGCCGAGAGAATGGACGTACTGATTGACCATATTCTGAATACAGCAGGGTGGTCGAGGGAAACGACATTCAGAACTTTTCATAATAAGCCATTGATGAAACCTGATTTATTTGCAGAAAAGGTATTACAAGCTGCAAATATTTAATTTAAGCCCGGGGGAGCAATTTATTTTTTGTTATTGTTAATAAATACCTTTTTGTTTCTTGAAAAACAGATTCATTGGTTGATTACGATAACACTTCCTCCCTCAAGAACTTCGGCAGTGAGTGAAATAAAACTGTTACACGGTTTGAAATCACAGAGCTTTGGAGTCTTCACGTAGTCACTCACGTGACTCCGAAGTAAAATAGTAAGATTAAACGAGAACTTACCAATTTGAAGTTTGATCTGTATTTAATGAGGAGTTACGATGAGGGATTACGTGCCCTCCGCTCCCACCCTCATTATATGGAACAAACTAATAATTGATGTCTCCTTTTCTTTACTATGTTTACTTCAAATAACTGTGTCTATCTGTGATTCCACACCGCTGCTTGGAAGTATGCCGCGCCTGCGCACTGAGCGGGTTCTTCACGTAATCCCTCATCGTAACTCCACATAAAATACAGATCAAACTGGTAAATTCTCGTTTAATCTTACTATTTTTTGTATGTTCTGAAGTGTGCCACATTCATATAATGAACACAAAGATCGTCCTCTAATATATTCCGTGAATTGAGTTTATTCAGTTATTTACTTATCTGTTGCAAAAAAAAGTATTAATTCCCCGATGTCTCGTGGAATTAATTCACACAGTGAACATTTTCCACTTGGGTCGGGATGTAGAGACTAGGGATTCGGGGAGTGATTTGTAGTGGACCCGTTTTTAGGTTATTGTTTAAAATATTTATCATTGGCGGGATTTTCAAATTTCAGGCCCCACAGGAAGACTGCTCGTTATTGTCCGCGCTTTTCTGTAACTGCCTGTTCATTGGAGATTGAGGCAGCTTTCTGATTAGACCGTTTCGTGTCACCACCGGGGATGCATCGTTGTTCCACCAATCATTAACGTCCCTCCGCATTCCTCCAGAAGGTATAAGAAGGGCGAGTGCGGCAGGATGACCTCATTCTGTCTGCGTCGCTATTTGGAAATGTCTGGACGAGGAAAAACCGGCGGCAAAGCTCGGGCCAAGGCCAAGTCTCGCTCATCCCGGGCCGGGCTGCAGTTCCCGGTGGGCCGTGTCCACAGGCTCCTGAGAAAGGGCAACTATGGTGAGCGGGTGGGTGCTGGAGCCCCGGTCTATCTGGCTGCTGTGCTCGAGTATCTGACGGCTGAAATCCTGGAGTTGGCCGGCAACGCGGCCCGGGACAACAAGAAGTCCCGCATCATCCCCAGACATCTGCAGTTGGCCGTCCGTAACGACGAGGAACTCAACAAGCTGTTGGGAGGGGTGACCATCGCCCAGGGCGGGGTGTTGCCCAATATCCAGGCCGTGCTGTTGCCCAAGAAAACAGGTGGAACCAACAAGTAAACGAGAGAATCTGAACCCAGTGACGAAAGGCTCTTTTCAGAGCCACTCACATTGTCTGTGGAAGGGCTGACCAGCGACAGGGGTGAGCGCGGGGAACGTGTAATAAAAGCGTTTGTTGTTCATAATGAAACGAGTGTTATGTGTGACATGTGATTTACAATACAGACGCCATCGCAAATTTTAAGAAACATTTAAGTATATGGATGGTACAGGTACACGGAATGAATAGATTAAGAGGGATATAGGCCAAACGCAGGCAGGTGGGACTAGTGTAGATGGTCGGCGTGGGCAAGTTTGGCCGAGGTGCCTCTTTCCACACTGACCACAGGGATTTGTGATTGGTTATAGGTTCAATTTCATATAGTGTAGGAAGGAACTGCAGATGCTGGATTACACCGAAGATAGATGTGTGAAGAAGAGTCGACCCGAAACATCACCTATTCCTTTTGTTCAGAGATACTGTGACCAGGTTTTTGTGTTTATCTTCAATTTTATATTGCCTACCAATTTCACCGTATTTTAGAAAGCAATATTTGTCCTGCATCTGAGCATCTGCCCCAGAACAGGGGAGCGTTTATCTTGAGCCAATTTGGCCAAAATTGTAATAACAAGTACTTTTCCTGAAAGTCAACCCTGGTGACCATGTGGATTTTTCTGACTGTACCTAGCCTTGGTTTCTGCTTGTTTTTCATCCAGCCATTTCCACTGACTTCCACACATGGAACAAGGAAACCGTCTTGTCACTATCTGAATAACTAGGAATCGAGGGAAATATTTTCTTACAATTCTGAATATTATTCGATCTCTATCAATGAACAGGCCTGGCTGAAAGGTTTAGATGGAGTGGATGTGGAGAGGATGGTTTCACTAATGGGAGAGTCTAGGCCATAGCCTCAGAATAAAAGGATGTACCTTTTAGATAGGAGATGAGAAGGAATTTATTTAATCAGAGGGTGGTGAATCTGGAATTCATTGCCACAGAAGGCTGTGGAGTCCAAGTCATTGGGTATTTTTAAAGTGGAGATTATTATTATTATTATTATTATTATACTTTATTTCAGATTCAAGGTCCATACAAGAGATGACATTACATAAAATACATTACATATAAAAACATAATAAAATGCATATAAAAGCATAGTAAATTACTTACAAGAGCATCATAAATTATATGCAAAAAATACAATACATGATTTAAAATCCAGAATAAAAAGAAAGATCGGTGTCCTAGAATGGGACAACTATACCAATGTCTCCACAACAGGGATTGGTAGCGTGTAGTGCTAAACCTTGTGTTTGATAAAACACACATTTTCAGAGTAATTAATCCTGCAAATAAATGTATACATATGATTTCTTAGGATAGCTTCTAAAGTACTGACTCCTGCAGCCACAAACATTTCACTAGCACTACTAGGTTTCCTTAGCAGTATTCTCATGGCATCATTCTGTAACCTTGTCTTTCTGTAGTTTGACCACAGGTGTGCAGTATAGGGTGATTTCATGAAAGGTCACTGGAGCGTAGATCCGCACCCACGTGACCGAAAATCTGAAGTGGAGGACATGCTATACATCCGGTACATGTTAGTGAATGGGAAAACATGTACTTTCACACCCGTTAAAAACATCGAAAACGGCCAGTTTTCGAGCTGCAATTTACTGTGCCAGTCGGGGTGACCGTGAGGCACAGCTACCTAAATTTACAGCCCCAAAAAAAGATAGAAACTAAGGTAAATTCAAGGGGGAGCTGAAGGTGCAAATCCAGTGGAAATGCTTATCGGACATTTGCCGTGGAGATTTAAAGATCCAAAATATCGGGAATTATCGTGTTTGTTCGCTGCATTTCATCAAAAGTAAGGCATTATTGACTTTTGTATCTTTATTGATGAAATGCAGCGAGCAAACGCAATAATTCCCGAAATTTTGGATCTTTAAATCTCCACGGCAAATGTCCGCTGGTCATTTCCGCTTGATTTGCACCTTCAGCTCCCTCTTGATTTTACCTTAGTTTCTATCTTTTTTTTGGACTGTAAATTTAGGTAGCTGTGCCTCACGGTCACCCCGACTGGCACAGTAAATTGCAGCTCAAAAACTGACCATTTTCGATGTTTTTAACGGGTGTGAAAGTGCGTGTTTTCCCATTCACTAACATGTACCGGATGTATAGCATGTCCTCCACTTCAGATTTTCGGTCACGTGGGTGCGGATCTACGCTCCAGTGACCTTTCGTGAAATCACCCTATAGAGTGGTGTGTAATAAGCTCTAAACAGCGACATCTTCACCACATCTGTACAGGCACCAAACTTATGCAAGAGAATATTCACCTGTACATACAGCATACGTCGTTGCCTATAAATATCCTCATCGTCTGTCATTTGTTCTGTAATAAAATGTCCAATATATTTTACCTTATTACAGACACTAAGATTATTATCAGACAATTTGAAATCAGAACATTTTAGACATTTATCCGCTTTGGTTCTACAGATCATAACAGCACTCTTACCAGCATTATATTTAATGTCATGTTCCACACCATACACAGAACATATAGTAAGGAGCTGCTGGAGACCAGTGCTAGATGGACTAAAGACCACAAGATCATCTGCATACATAATATGGTTCACTAAAGTATTACCAATCAGCACCCAGTATTACAGGCTTTCAATTGCTTGGACAGATCATCAATATAAAGATTAAAAAGGACTGGGGACAAAATTCCCCCTTGTCTAACACCATTGCTAACCCCAAATGGGGCTGACACCCTATTCCCCCATTTAACTTGCATGCACAATGCCAAGCTCAGGCCTGTTCAGCCAATTAATTATCAAACTGAACCTGATATCAAGTTCATTTCCATACCTGGTCACATTAGTCTTCAGTTCCCTCTTGCCCACAAGGAGCTTCGCTTGTACTTGTATTTTACAAATGGACATCATCATTTTCTGGGGGAGTGGATACTCTCTATTCAGATATATCGGAGAGAATAAATTATGTCTCATCTCAGTCACTCCAAGGTGAATTCATATTCAACTGAGCAGCGAGCTTTATTCCCTGCGCTCTGGCCCAAACGCAGGCCACAACACTTGTACGACAGAACCCGGATGGTCATTTAGCGAGAATAGTGAGTGCCCCTAGCACCAGCCGGTACACTCATTCCCCCCGCAGCAGGCGCAGTGCTTGATCCAATGACTCCAACCCTGCACGGCTCATAATAGAGCCGGACAAATGTCCCTTCTGGCCAGAGCCCTTCTTGACAGAATCTTCATTAGTACAGGTGTCAGGGGTTATGGGGGAAAGGCAGAAGGTTGGAGTGACTCAGCAGGTCAGGCAGCATCTCTGGGGGACATGGATAGGTGACATTTCGGTCGGGACGCTTCCCCTTCCTGCGCTGTCTGACATTCTGACATCCCTCCATCACCGCTCGCTCCCCCCCCACCTTCCCCTTTCGCTCTCTCTAGTCCATATGGAGCGAGCGGCTGGCAGCACTACAAAAGCTCCCCCCACTACTGGCAAAATCCCGACAGTGACATAGAACAGAACAAAAACAGGCCCTTTGGTCCATGATGCCTGTGCCAAGCATAATAACTAGATAAATTAATCTGATTTGTGTGATCCACATCCAACCATTTCTTGCATATCTACGTAACTATCTAAAATCCTCTGTGCTACCAGTGACCGCTGCAAGAAGGCAGCTGACAACCAGGGAAACATAGAAAATAGAAAATAGGTGCAGGAGTAGGCCATTCGGCCCTTCGAGCCTGCAACACCATTCAATATGATCATGGCTGATCATCCAACTCAGTATCCTGTACCTACCTTCCCTCCATACCCCCTGACCCCTTTAGCCACAAGGGCCACATCTAACTCCCTCTTAAATATAGCCAATTAACTGGCCTCAACTACCTTCTGTGGCAAAGAATTCCAGAGATTCACCACTCTCTGTGTGAAAAATGTTTTCCTCATCTCGGTCCTAAAAGATTTCCCCCTTATCCTTAAACTGTGACCCCTTGTTCTGGACTTCCCCAACATCGGGAACAATCTTCCTGCATCTAGCCTGTCCAACCCTGTAGATGATATGTGCATGTACCTTTAATATAGTTAGCTCACCACTCCCCATATCACAAGTATAATTACAACCTCCCCACCCACTGCTCTTAAGAATTTTGTACGTTTCTAGCGAGTACAAGCCGAGTCTATCTAGTCTTTCTTCATATGAAAGTCCTGACATCCCAGGAATCAGTCTGTTGAACCTCTCTGTACTCTATGGCAAGAATGTCTTTCCTCAGATTTGGAGACCAAAACTGTACTCAATACTCCAGGTGTGGTCTCACCAAGACCCTGTACAACTGCAGTAGAACCTCCCGGCTCCTATACTCAAATCCTTTTGCTATGAATGCTAACATACCATTCACTTTCATCACTGCCTGCTGCACCTGCATGCCTACTTTCAATGACTGGTGTACCATGACACCCAGGTCTTGTTGACACCCACCTCACATTTATCCACATTATACTGCATCTGTCATGCATTTTCCCACTCACCCAGCCTATCCAAGTCACCTTGCAGCCTCCTAGCATCCTCCTCACAGCTAACACTGCCACCCAGCTTCGTGTCATCCGCAAACTTGGAGATGTTGCATTCAATTCCCTCGTCCAAATCATTAATATATATTGTAAATAGCTGGGGTCCCAGCACTGAGCCTTGCGGTACCCCACTAGTCACTGCCTGCCATTGTGAAAAGGACCCGTTTACTCCTACTCTTTGCTTCCTGTTTGCCAGCCAGTTCTCTATCCACATCAATACTGAACCCCCAATACTGTGTGCTTTAAGTTTGTATACTAATCTCATATGTGGGACCTTGTCGAAAGCCTTCTGAAAGTCCAGATATAGGACATCCACTGGTTCTCGATTATCCACTCTACTAATTACATCCTCGAAACATTCTATATGATTTACCTTTCATAAATCCATGCTGACTTTGTCCCATGATTTCACCACTTTCCAAATGTGCTGCTATCCCATCTTTAATAACTGATTCTAGCAGTTCCCCCACTACCGATGTTAGACTAACTGGTCTGTAATTCCCCATTTTCTCTCTCCCTCCCTTTTTAAAAAGTGGGGTTACATTAGCTACCTTCCAATCCTCAGGAACTACTCCAGAATCTAAAGAGTTTTGAAAAATTATCACTAATGCATCCACTATTTCTGGGGCTACTTCCTTAAGTACTCTGGGATGCAGCCTATCTGGCCCTGGGGATTTATCGGCCTTTAATCCATTCAATTTACCTAACACCACTTCCCGGCTAACCTGGATTTCACTCAGTTCCTCCATCTCATTTGACCCCCGGTCCCATGCTATTTCCAGCAGATTATTTATGTCTTCCTTAGTGAAGACAGACCCAAAGTAGTTATTCAATTGGTCTGCCATGTCCGTGTTCCCCATGAACAACTCACCTGTTTCTGACGGCAAGGGACCTACATTTGTTTTAGCTAATCGTTTTCTCTTCACATATCTATAAAAACTTTTGCAGTCAGTTTTTATGTTCCCTGCCAGTTTTCTTTCAGGAAAGACCTAGTGACAGCCTGGAGAGACTGCTGACCGGAGAGAATAGACCCCACCGGGGCTGGCATGGGCTAGCTCCTCATGCCAGCAGGATCCATCGCTAATCAGTGTTTTGGCTCCACCCCTATATTGCTACGGAAGGAATCGACTATGAATAAGACAACTAGCACAGCAATTGACAGAGCAGCAGCCCCGGCAGGACATAAGCTACGAAGCTGCATCTGTGACTGGGAAAAGATAACATCAGAGAAGGGTCTCAAGATCCACCAGGGCAGGAATAAGTGCCTGAGAGAGCTTGGTGTGGGGCTTCGCAATGACCATTACTTTCTAAGAGGTAGGTCAAATCAGTCGAGTGAAGCTCAGTGGCAGGATGACCACCACAGTCCACAGGGTATCAGCACCCCAGGCCAAGCTCAACCAAGTACTGTCCCTTCACCAGACACAAGTCCAGATCCCAACCAGCCACAGTCAGCGGTAGAGAGGAAGAAGGAAGGAAAAAAGCCGAATGGAGCAGTCACTGGCTGTGGCTGAAGAGAAAAGATGATGTCTGGGCTGCCACGTGACCATCTAGAGGCCACCAGTGTCTGATCACCCTACGGTGGGCCTGCCTCGACTGAGGGTGTCTTGTGATAAAAGGCCGAAATACCCAGTGACGTTGAGGTACACAACTGAAGATGTGTCTGATTGGTAGCAAAATCACCTAGTGGTCACCCCCAAGAATATCAAATGTCAATTGTAGTGAAAAACCGTAGGGATTGTAACATCCAGTGCTATTTATCAATCATCAGCCTCCAGCACCATCCCCGGCAGCATGTTCCAGGCACCCAACAATTTCTGTGTAAAAAAAAAACTTGCTCCACTAATCTCCTTTAAATGTTGCCCCTTTCATCTGTAAGCTTGGCCCTCTAGTCCTTAACATTTCCATCCTAGTAAAAAGGTTCTGACTGTCTACCCTATCGAGGCCTCTCATAAGCTTATTTACCTCTACAAGGTTTTCACTCAACATTTGGCGCTCAAAAAAAAATGGTGGTGGCAGACAGGGCAACACGGTGGCACAGTGGTAGAGCTGCTGCCTTACAGTGTCAGAAACCCGGGTTCAATCCCAACTTCGGGTGCTGTCTGTACGGTGTTTGTACGTTCTCCCCATGACTCGTGGGTTTTCTCTGAGATCTTCGGTTTCCTCCCGCACTCCAAAGACGTCCGGGTGTGTAGGTTAGTTGGCTTGGTATCAATGTAAATTGTCCCTAGTGTGTGTAGGATTGTATTAAGGTGTGGGGATAGCTTGTCGCTGCGGACTCGGTGGGCTGAAGGGCCTGTTTGCGCGCTGTATCTCTAAACTAAACTAAAAACAATCCAAATTTGATCAACTTCTCCCTCTAATCCAGGCAACATTCTGGCAACTCACAACTGCACCGTGTTCAAAGATGGTACATCTGAACTGCCCACAGTACACTACTCCAAATATGGCCTAATCAAAGTCTTATAGAGCTGCAACATCACTTCAGCATCATTGGTGCAGCTCGCAGATCCTGACATACCCCATATGGGACTTCATGGCTTCTCCAGACTGATGGAGATTGTCACAGATACAAAGCTGGCCGCCCGCTATGACGAGGAGGTCAAGAAACTGCTGGGAGGGGTGACCATCACTCAGGGCAGTGTGCTGCCCAATATCCAGGCCGTGCTGTTGCCCAAAAACCCTGAGGCAGCTAGCAAGTGCAGCAACAAATTACACCCAATGTACCTATTTCTTACTATTCTGAAGAAGGGTTTCGGCCCGAAACATTGCCTATTTCCTTCGCTCCATAGATGCTGCTGCACCCGCCGAGTTTCTCCAGCTTTTTTGTGTACCTATTTCTTACGTTCCTAAGTTAAAGGAGCAGAATTAGACCATTCGGCCCATCAAGTCTACTCTGCCATTCAACTATGGCTGATCTATCTTTCCCTCTTAACCCTATTCTCCTGCCTTCTTCCCATAACCCCTGACACCCGTACTAATCAAGAATCTAATGGCATCCACAGCCCTTTGGCAATGAATTCCACAGATTCAGGCTAATGAAATTCTTCTTCATCTCCTTTCTAAAGGTACGTCCTTTTACTGAGGCTGTGACCTCTGGTCCTAGACTCTCCCACAGGTGGAAACATCCTCTCCACAGCCATTCTATCCAGGCCTTTCACTATTCAGTAAGTTTCAATGAGGTCTCCCCTCAACCTCCTAAACACCAGCGAGTACAGGCCCAGTGCCGACAAACGCTCATCATATGTTAACCCACTCATGCCTAGGATAATTCTCGTAAACCTCCTCTGGGCTCTCTCCAATGCCACCACTTCCTTCCTCAGATATGCAGCCCAGAACTGTTCACAACCGTGAGGTGTTGCATTTTGGGATGTCTAACAAGGCCAGGACGTACACTGTGAATGGTAGGCCTCTGGGATGGATGTGGTCTCCACTTCTGCTATGTGCCCAGGGGATTCTCACACGCTGTTGTGGTGGCTGTTTAAGTCAATATTTAACTTTTATATGGTTATGTATCTTGTTGCTTTTTTGTATGGCTGCTGGCAAATCAAATTCCTTGACTATTTACATACTTGGCTAATAATGAATTACAATTACAATGCCCGAAGCTCATCTGCCTTACCCATCAGGCCTTTTACATTAAAATAAGTGCAGTTGAAACCAACCTTCCCTCCTCTTTCTCCACCATTCTCCTGCCTATTCTGTCCTCCAGCCTTTCTTTCACGACCCTGTATACCATCTACTAACCTCTCATCTGCCTCTGTGCTGTATGAGGTCCCACCCCCCTGCCAATCTCGTTGAAAACCACCCGTGTAGTACTAGCGAGCTGGCCTGCCAGGATGTTGGTCCCCTTCCTGTTAAGGTGCTTCCTGTCCCTTTTGTACAGGTCAGCCCTGGCCCAGAAGAGATCCCAATCCCAATCCCGCAACCACACGTTCATCTCCCCTATCTTTCTGTTCTTACCCTCACTAGCGTGAGGTACTGGAAGTAAACCTGATTCAACCATCCTGGAGCTCCTGCTTTTCAACCTTTCACCCAATTCCCTAAACTCATGTTGCAGAAGCTTTCCTCTTCCTAGCTATAACGTGGGTGCCAACATGCACCATAACCTCCGCCTGCTCCCCCTCCCTCTTGAGGATGTTATGCAGCTGCTCCAAGATGTCCTGGACCCTGGCACCAGGGAGGCAGCACACCATCCTGGCGGCTACACTGCTGCCACAGAATCTCCTATCCGCACCCCTGACTATTGAGTCACCCGCCTCTATGGGTCTACCTGATGTCGCTATTCCCTGTTGAGTCACAGTCCTGGCTGCTGCTCAAACTTGAGGTTTTGTCTGTCCTGACACCTCCTGTTTTCAAAAGGTACCGCCACGGATGTCTCCTGTGCTCCATGCTTACTTGTCTTTCTGACCGTCACCCACCTTCGCTCATCTTGTACCCTCGGTGTGATGACCTCACTGTAGGTCCTGTCCAGGAAGCACTAATTTTCCCTGATGGTCCTCAGGTCCAGTTCCCTAATGCGGTCCTTCAGGAGCTGCACCTGGATACAATTTCCACCAGTGTAGTTGACAGAGGCACCAGCAGTGCCCGACGTCCCAAATCATGTAATGCAACGACTTGCCCATCAATACTACTGTAGCCAAATCCCTAATCAAATAATGGGACACACTCACAAAGCCGAATGAAATGTATTCCCTTCACTGCTGCTGACAGCTTTGTTGCCTCAGCCTCCTTGCCGACGACACGGAGCCAAAAACTTGCACTTTATCTCCACTCGTCACTTCACCCAACACGGATGCTCCGCTGACTCTGCCTTTTCCTTATTTGCAACTTAATTTCCCAATGTTGTGTTACAACCAGTCTAATGGTCCCCTTTCAGGGCCTGTCCCACTTTCACGACTTAACTCAAAACCTCTGCCGAGTTTAAAGGACCTAGAAAAAAATCAAGATCATGGTAATGTACGAACTCCTACGAGTTTGTATACGAATTCCCAGGACTATTTCCATGTCCTCCTTATGAGTAAAAAGTTGCAATTTCTTTCATCCCCACCATTTTTTTACACGTGGACATTGTTTACCAGGCTGGAAAAAACGTCGCGACTTACCAGATGGCACGAGTACCTACGGCTGGCATTACAGGCCGTTACGAGATATCTACAAACTCCTACGACCTCCTACGGACTCGTTACGAACATTCTGTGGGTTTGAATCAAGGGGAAGACTCAGGAGAATTTGTGAATAACTCATGAAAGTGGGTCCGGGCCTTTAGATAGCCTTTATTACATTAAGTCGGTCATGCCCCTCATCTTCTCCAATGGCTCAGTTTAAACTCTCCTGCATGCCGTATGCTGACAGGTCAAGGACAAGAACCGCTTAACTGTTAGTGCTGCCAACTGCTTTAGTGTTGCGGTTTCGCAGTCACTAAAAATAACTGCAGTAACCATTTTGCAAACCAGTTTATTTTATGCAATACGTGCTTCTAAATTGACTGGAAGTTTTTATTTGGTTATAAAAGCTCAACACGAAAAGCTAATGTAAGATGTATCAATACATATGCTACTTGCTACAAGCAGTTCATTTGTTTCCAGTGCAGAGTTAACTTGTTGTAAACCATTTTATTTAATTCATGCTCCTCAAACGATGGGGAAATATTGATTTACTTATAAAACATTGCCAGGAAAAGATAGTGTGAGATGTTTCACAGAGTGTTCGACAGGCTGCAACAGTCCAGCTTCATGTTTTTCCAAAGCAGATAAGGCATGTCATTCAGCCGCCATTAACTGGAAATATCTTTATTACTTTATACAATTCCTGTTTCCGAATCGCCTAGAACCATTTAGTTTCTTGTAAAACTTTAGCATTCCTACTTGCTACAAACTGTCCAGTTTGATATTTCCAACATAAAAAGTAATTGCGTTTCATTCGACTACCATGCACTAAATAGAACATTGAACTAACTTGATCAAATCAGTTTATTTCATGTAATTTTAACTCCTAAATCGATTGCAAACATTTGTTGATGGTGAAAAAAAAACATGCAAAGTTAGTGGAATATTTATCAAAACGCCTTCCCATGACTGCAAACAGTCTAATTTGTTGTCAAAGACCAGTATCTTGTCGTTAATGAAAAATAACTTTGTCATAACTTGTTGAACATCATTTAATTTGATGCGATTCATGATACTCAACTGAGAGCTTAAAGTCAATGGAAAGTGTATGAACAATATTCCTGCATGCGGCATTAACTAAATGTTGAAATGGGGGAGGAAATGGTGGGCAGGATTGTTGGGGAAATATGTGCACATCCGGGTGGGGTGCAGGGAAGAAGGGGGGGGGGGTGCAAAAAGAGGGGAAGGTGTTGTTATTGGAGAATACAATGTTGACACGTTGTACCCAAGCAGAATATGAGGTGCTGTTCCTCCAGTTGCAATTTGCCTCATGCTCGCAACTTTGTATTTTGGAAATGGTGCCAAAATATGGAGGCACCTGGATATGTAGTATACTCAAAAATAATGTCACTGTGCAGTTACATATGTGACAGATAAAGCATAATGGATCCATTGAACAGGTTCACTGAATAATTGTAATTGACTGAAATGATACCATCCGACTGCTGGAGTTAAGCATTACTTTGTACATTGGGGGGCTTGCTTTATTGACTACAGATTGGAGTGCAGAATACCTGGCTGATAAATTCTGAGCAGTACTTTTTGCCCTACCTGTTATTTGATAGGCTTCACCTTGCCATCAAAACATGCTTTACTATACGTTTTTCTCAATCCCAACTTAACTGGCAATGAATTAAATTCAAAGATACAGCACAGAAACACGTGGGTTCTCCGTCTGCGGTGGGAGGTCCGCGGCCACCAGTAGGTCCTCCAACCTCGTTCCATGGCAGAGCCGGGCCTGCTGGAGGGCTTGGACCCCCTTGCCAAGATACTCCCCATGTGGTGGTAGGAGGCAGTCTTCTCTGAGCTTTGCACTCAGGGCCAACCGTGTTAAATCATAGAACAGTTCAGCTCAGCAACATGCCCTCTTCCATGACATCCATGCCAAACATGACAGCAAGATAAACCGGCCTGTCCTGTATTATATATTTCTATCGGGTCTCCCTACAATCTCCCACATTCCAGAGAAAACAATCTGTCTGTCCAACATCTCCCTGTAACTAATACGCCTAATCCAGGGATCACTCTGGTAAACTTCCTTTGTATCCTTTCCAAAGGGTCCACATCCTTCTTGTAATGGTGCGACCAGAACTGAACACAATACTCTAAATGTAGCCTAACCAAAGTCCTATAACACTGCAATACGATTCTTGATTCTTATACGCAATGCCCTGACCTATGAAAGCAAGCATGCCATAATGCCTTCTTTACCACTGTATCTCCTTGTGTTGCCTTTTCAGGAATTTGTGGACTTGTACCCCAAGATCCCTGTCGTTAAGAATCATGCCATTAATCTTACAATTCCCCCTTACATTTGATCGCTAACTTACTAACTAACCCATTTATGTTTACATCAAACGTACACAAAAATGCTGGAGAAATTCAGCGGGTGCAGCAGCATCTATGGAGTGAAGGAAATAGGCAAAGTTTCGGGCCGAAACCATTCAGTCATCTATATTTATCACATACAGTAGAAGTCCCAGCACCATTCCCTGTGGAACTCCTCTGGTTACAGACCGCCAGTCTGAAAAAGGGTCTCGACCCGAAACGTCACGCATTCCTTCTCTCCAGAGATGCTGCCTGACCCACGGAGTTACTCCAGCATTTTGTGTCTACCTTCGATTTAAACCAGCATCTGCAGTTATTTCCTACACATCCAGTCTGGATATTGTCATTCCAACACAATCCTCTGTCTTCTATCAGTAAGCCAGTTCTCAGTGAATATGACCAAGTAATCCTATGCATCTTAATCTTCTGGATAAGCAAAACATGGGGGAGTTTTATCAAATGCCCAACCAAAATCTGCATACACAACATTCACTGCCCTACCCTCATCAATCCCCATCACCTCCTCCAAAAACTCAATTAAGTTAATAAGACACAACTGCCATGTACAAAGCTACTCTGACACTCCCTGATTAACCCATTCTCTTCCAAATGGGAGTATATCCTGTCCTGAAGACTCTCCTCCAATTGCTTCTCTGTCACTGACATGAGGCTCACTGGCCTATAATTACATGGGTTCTCTCTAATCCCTTCTTCAACAAAGGATCAACATTGGCTACTCTCCAGACTTCCAGGACCCTGCCTTGGGTGATAGAAGATGCAATTCTTTAACAAGGCAATCTCATCTTTTGCTGCTCTGTATAACGTAGAATAGATCCTATCAAGTCCTTGGAAATTAGGGTGGCACGTTGGTGTGGTCCTAGAATTGCTGCATTACAGCACTTACAGCCTCAGAGACCCAGTTTGATCCTGACTATAGGTGCTGTATTGACGGAGTTTTTACATTCTCCCCACCAGACTGGCCGGGAAGCTACTGGAATTAGGGCTTCAACACCCCCCTGTGTGCCTGGGCCCTGGACTTTCTCACCGCCAGGCCCCAGGTAGTCAAGACGGGAGGGAATACATCAAAGTCCCTCACCCTGAGCACAGGATCGCCCCAGGGTTGCGTCCTCAGCCCCCCTATTGTACTCCCTGTACACACATGACTGTGTGGCTAGGTTCAGCTCCAACTCAATTATTAAGTTTGCTGATGACACTGTGGTGGTGGGCCTGATCTCAGACAACGATGAGAAGGCTTACCAGGAGGAGGTGGCTGATCTAGCACTCTGGTGCCAGGACAACAGCCTCCTCTTGAACACCAAAAAAACTAAGGAGCTGATCGTGGACTTTAGGAGGGCACATCATCCGAGGACGTACACTCCATTGAGGATAAATGGGGATCCTGTGGATAGGGTGAGCTGTTTTAAATATCTGGGAGTCCACATCTCTGAGGATATGACATGGACATCACACGCATCAGCACTCATGAGTAAGGCAAGGCAGCGCCTTTACCACCTCAGGCAATTGAGGAAATTCAGAGTGTCTCCGAGGATCCTCCAGTGCTTCTACTCAGTGGTTGTGGAAAGCATCTTGTCCGGAAATATTACCATCTGGTTTGGGAATTGCTCTGCCAAGGACAAGAAGGCTCTGCAGAGAGTAGTGCGTTTGGCCGGACACACTATGGGAACTTCACTTGCCCCCCTGCAGGAACTATACATCAGGAGGTGCAACTCCAGAGCCAACAATATCATGAGAGACCCCTTCCACCCCTGCAACAGATTGTTCCAGCTGCTACGGTCAGGCAAACGCCTCCGTTGCCATGCAGTGAGAACGGAGAGGTTGAGAAGGAGTTTCTTCCCAGAGGCCATTCGGAATGTAAACTCCTATCTCATCAGGGACTAACTTTACTGAACGTTTTTCCTTCCAATATTTAATATGTAAAAGAATATGTGTGTGTTTATGATTGTGTTTATAGTTTGTTTGTCTTTTTGCACAAAGTCCGCGAGCATTGCCACTTTCATTTCACTGCTCATCTCGTATGTGTATGTTACAAATAAACTTGACTTGACTTGACTTGATGACCGCGTGGGTTTTCTACAAGATCTTTGGTCACCTCACACCCTCCAAAGTCATTCAAATTTGTAGCTTATTTGGCTAGGTATAAATGTAAATTGTTCACAAGTTCACGTTATATCTCTGCCTCCTATTCCCATTTTCCTGCCTTATCCCCATAATCCTTGACACCCGTTCTAAACAAGAACTTGTCTATCTCTGCTTTAAAAATATATCCACTGACTTGGCCTCCACAGCCGTCCAAAGCAAGGGAGCGAGTCCGATGTTAAGTCCACGCCCCGCAGTTGGGCTCAAGGTCAAGGAGGCCTCCAGCTCCATCGATGTTAGGCCGCAGAGCGACAGGAGATACGACCCAGAAAATAATCGCATCTCCTACATGGTTAGAGACTGAAATGTTTCCCCTGACCTCCACCCCCACATACAACAAACCAATGACATTTACACAAACTTTTAAAACACACTAAAAATTTAAAAAAAAGACAAAAAAACAGACTGTTGGTGGGGCTGCCAATCGTGCGGAGCCCCCTGGTGGTCACTTTATTGCAACTCATCTTTTTAAACCAAAAATAATTTATTCAATTATTAATAATAATATGTACAATACAAAATGATTCAAAACAAAACCCACCACCATAATACAAGTAAACCAAATATTCTTTCATTCTTTCCCCATCCTTGTCAAGGATGCATTCCACCCCCCGCGGTGCCCAGCGGTCTCGGACATTCACCCGGGGGCCCGTGGACAGTGCGTAGTCCCTCTCTAAAACCACCTGGGCGCGGACATAATGCCGGAAAAAGGGGCAGGTTCCAGGCTCCGCCAGAGCCCTCTTCCATCTCGCGACATGATTCGAGGATGGCCAGCTTGGCCAGGCCCAGGAGCAACCCGACCAGGACATCTTGAGTATAGAAGTTGGGATGTAATGTTAAAATTGTACAAGGCATTGGTGAGGCCAATTCTGGAGTATGGTGTACAATTTTGGTCGCCTAATTATAGGAAGGATGTCAACAAAATAGAGAGAGTACAGAGAAGATTTACTAGAATGTTGCCTGGGTTTCAGCAACTAAGTTACAGAGAAAGGTTGAACAAGTTAGGGCTTTATTCTTTGGAGCGCAGAAGGTTAAGGGGGGACTTGATAGAGATTTTTAAAATGATGAGAGGGGTAGACAGAGTTGACGTGGATAAGCTTTTCCCACTGAGAGTAGGGAAGATTCAAACAAGGGGACATGACTTGAGAATTAAGGGACAGAAGTTTAGGGGTAACATGAGGGGGAACTTCTTTACTCAGAGAGTGGTGGCTGTGTGGAATGAGCTTCCAGTGAAGGTGGTGGAGGCAGGTTCGTTTTTATCATTTAAAAATAAATTGGATAGTTATATGGATGGGAAAGGAATGGAGGGTTATGGTCTGAGCGCAGGTAGATGGGACTAGGGGAGAATATGTATTCGGCACGGACTAGAAGGGTCGAGATGGCCTGTTTCCGTGCTGTAATTGTTATATATGGTTATCTTCAGCCCTTCCCTCTCCCCATGGCACAGAGTATCCTAAGATGAGGATGATGGGTGTGAAGTGCAGCCAGTAGGCAAGGAGGTATTGGAACAGTGGCTGCAACCTCACATTCCATGGTGTATGTGGTACACAGAATCGTCCAGCCCGCAAACGTGGCAGGCAGCTGGCGAGTCTGTGAACCTGGAGAGAAACAGGTTGCACGGGACTCCTCGGCTCAGTCCCCTCCACCCCAGGTCCTCGATGTAGAGGGGGAGAATCCCAGTGTAGAGGACCCCCACGGACAAAAGGCAACACCGACCGCCACGTTGTGCCCGGACAGTGGACCAGGGCGAGGAAGTGCAGGGTGTGGAGGAGGAGCCACACAGGACACGCCTCCCTGTATGTCCGAGGGAGATGAAGCATGTCGAGGAAAGGCAGCTCAGGATGTGTGGGACTGGCTCCCGAGAAGTATGACGGCACCTGGGTCTGACGACTACTTCTGGCTGAGCGGGGGTTTGTGCAGCCGCAAGTACTCCACACGTTCGAGCCTCCCTGACACCCAGTGGGGTGGGACAAGGGCCTGCTGCTCTCACGACCGGGCCATTGCGCTCGCCGGTGGAGGGGGGCCCTGGTCAACGGCAACCAAGTTCCAGACTCTCAGCAGGTTCGGGTAGAAGCTGGGCATCTTCTGCAGGGCAGCATGGCTGATGCCCACCACAGGTATCCACGTACCTGCTATTATTGCAACACTTTGCCTTCTGCCATCCAGCCAACCCACTATCCATGCGAGTATCTTCCCTTTAACACAACTCTCTCATCTTCCCTAGCAGCCTGACGTGCATGCGGCATCTTATCGAAGGCCTTCTGAAATGTAGGTAAACAACATCTACAGCCTCCCCTCTGTCTGTCCTGCTATTAACTTCCACAAAGAACTCCAGCAGATACGTCAGGCAAGATTCTTCCCTTCACAAAAGCATGCTGACTTTGGCCTATTTTAACATGAACTTCCAAGTACTGCGTAACCTCATTCATTATAATTGACTTTAAAATCTTACCAACCACCGAAGTCAAGCTAACTGGCCTATAGCTTTGCTCTCTTCTTGTATCGTGAGGTGATATTATCGCAATTTTCCGAACTTCAGGAACCACTCTTAACTCTAGTGATTCTTGAAATATCACAACTAGTGCCTTCACAATTTCTGAGGCCATCAGAACCCTGGGGTGCTGTCCATCCGGTCCAGGTGGCATCCACCCTCAGACCTTCCAGTTTTCCTCACACCTTCTCCTTAGTAATTGCCACTCCGCTAACTTCCACCCCCTGACTCTCTAGGATTGCAGGCACACTGCTGGTATGACTGATGCAAAAACGTTCTTCAATTCCTCTGCCATTTCTTGATTTCTCCTTTTCACTTCTGCATCATTCTCCAGTGGCCCAACGCCCACTCTTGCCTCTTTTTTACTCTTTATATATCCGTAGAAACTCTTGCTATCTTTGATATTATTGGCTAGCTTACATTTGTACTTCATCTTTTCTCTCGATATTTAGTTGCCTTTTGTTGTTCTTTGTGGAACCTGCCCACAAAGCAGGTGCTGTAGACCTGCACGGGAATGTAGATTCTCCCGCCCCCACGAGTCTCGGGCAGACGGGGCTCATCAGCCTGGGAAGGCAGTCCATCTAGGAGAGGGAAAACTCTGATTTAAAACCTCCACAGCCATGTGGCCATATCCAGTCATGGAAAAGGCTCCAGGAGTAAATCCGGAGTTGGAGCCCCTAAGGCAGTTTGTTGTTGTCTACAACCTCGCTCTAACAGGTCCTGCGACGGCACTGGTGCCAAACTGTAACGACCCTGCTGTTCCTTTGGATTGATCAGTGACGTGGGGAGGGGGACGTGCTGCATGGGCAACAGCCTGTCCTCCATATGACATCGCCCAGGCTTGCATCTGACCAGGATGCATCACCCATGGTCAGTCATGACCGAGAGGGGCCTACTCCTGTTGCAGTTTAAAAACATCCCAATCCTCTGGATTCTCACTAATCTTTGCAATGTTATAAGCCTTTATCTTTGCTTTTATGTTGTCCTTGACCTCCCTTGTCAGCCATGGTCGTCTTATTCTCCCCCTTGAATCTTTCGTCCTCTTTGGAATGAAATGGTCCTGCACCTTCTGAATTATCCGCAGAATTCCTGCCATTGCTGCTCTACCATCATTCCTACTATAGCCCCTTTCCAGTCAATCTTCGCCAGCTCCTCCCTCATGCCTCGATAGTCCCTTTTACTCAGCAGTAATACCAACATGTCCAACTTCACCTCCCTTTCAAATTATAGGTTAAATCTTATTATATTGTGGTCAATACCTCCTAGTGGTTCCTTTACCTCGTCCTCTTACTAAATCTGGTTCAATGCACAACACTAAATCTAGAATTGCTTTATCCCTGGTAGGCTCCACTACAAGCTGCTCTATCTCAGAGGCACTCTACAAATTCTCTCTCTTGGGGTCCAGTGCCAGCCTAATTCTCCCAGTCTACCTGCATATTAAATTCTCCCATGACCACCATGGCATTGCCTTTCCTACATGCCAATTTTATTTCCTGATGCAACTTGTACCCCATATCCTGGCTACAGTTTGGGGGCCTGTAAATAGCTCCCATTAGTGTCTTTTCACCCTTGCAGTTGTTCAGCTCTGCCCACAGGGACTCTACATCTTCTGATCCGGTGTCACCCTTTGCCAATTTTATCTCTCGTTATCCTTTTGCTATTAATATAGCTGTAGAAACCCTTTGGATTTACTTTCACCTTACTTGCCAAAGCAACCTCATATCTTCTTTTAGCTTTTCTAATTTCTTTCTTAAGATTCTTTATACTCCTCAAGCACCTCATTTGCTCCATGCTGTCTATAATTATTGTAGATTTCTCTCTTTTTCCGAACCGTGGCCATTCCCCCTTGAAAACCATGGCTCTTCCAATTTTTACTATTTCCTTTCAACCGAGCTTACCTATGTCCTTTGTGCCTACATGCACAATTTCTTCCAGCTGCTTCCATTGCCTCTTGAGGATGTCCTGCAATCGGTCTGAGATGTTTTGGACCCTGGTACCAGGGAGGCAACACACCATCCTTGCATCCCGCCTGTTGCCACAGGATCTCCTGTCTGCACCTCTGACTATGGAGTCGCCCACCACTAAATCTCTGCCCGACGTCGGTCTCTCTGGTTGAGCCTCCACGCCAGGATTCAAGTCACAGACATGTCCGCTGCTCAGACTTGAAGTGTTGTCTCTGTGACTGCTCCCAAGAGGGTGTACCCGTTTTCAAGAGGTACACCCACTGATGTCTCCTGTACACCCACTGGTCTCTCCTTTTTCTTTTTGACCATATTTAGAACATCTCTTGTCATCCAAGGTTCCCTTACTTTGCCATCCTTAGCCCTCCTCCTTACCAGTACTTGCCATTTTGAACGTCGATGAAGTAGCCTTTAACAACTCCCACGTCTGATGCAGACCTATCCAATAACAAATTCTCCCAGTGCATGCTCCCAAGCTCCTGCCTAATAATATTATCCTTTGCCTTGCTCCAATTTCATATCTTCCTGCAAGGTCCAGCCTTCTCTCTATTCAAAACAATCTTAAAGCTTATGGACTGTCATCTCTATCCACAAAATGCCCTTCCACTGAAACACTGGTCACCTGGCTGGGGTTAATTCCCAATGCAAGATTCACAATGTTCCCTTCTTCCCAATGTTGCACTATTCACACATTGTTTCAAGAAATTCTCTTGCATACACTTCACAAATTCTGCCCTGTCTAAGCCCCAATCAATATTGGGGAAGTAATTGACTAAGACAACCTGTATATAAGTATGTGTTTATAGAAACACTGAACTTTTAAAATCTCATTTACTATATTGTTTATAGTGGACTATGTTTACATATTCTGTTATGCTGCTGCAAGAATTGCATTGTTCTATCTGGGACATATGACAATAAAACACTTTTGACTCTTGACTTGTTGCTTTGGCATCATTTGGTAATATGTCTGCATATTTGTTCATCTATCTCCTGTTTGCTATTGAAGAAACCACGGGCGCTGTCTGTGCGGAGTTTGCACGTTCTCCCCGTGACCGGTGTGGGTTTTCTCCAGGATCCCCGGTTTCCTCCCACGCTCCAAAGACGTGCAGGTTTCTAGGTTAATTGACTTGGAACAATTGTGAAAAAAATGTGTTCCCAGTGTGCGTAGAATAGTGTCAATGTACGGGGATCGCTGGTCGGCGCGGACTCGGTGGGCCGAAGGGCCTGTTTCCGCGCTGTATCTCTAAACTAAACTAAACTAGCTGCAGGAGTCGGCCATTCGGCCCTTCGAGCCACCAAAGCCATTCAATATGATCACAGCTAATCATCCAAAATCAGTAACCCGCTCCTGCTTACTCCCCATATCCCTTGATCCTGTTGAGCTATATCAAACTCTTTCTAAAAAACATCGAGTGAATTGGCCTCCACTGCCTTCTTTGACAGAGAATTCCAGATTCTCAACTCTCTGGGTGAAAAAGCTTCTCCTCATCTCAGTCCTAAATGACCTACCCCTAATTCTTAAATTGTGACCTCCTGGTTCTGGATTCCCCTAACATCAGGTTCTGGATTCCCCTAACATCAGGTTCTGGATTCCCCTAACATCAGGAACATTTTTTGTGCATCTAGCCAGTCCAATTCCTAAAGATGTTTTTTTTGCCCTATCCATTGTTTATTTAATTGTAAAGCCTTATCTGAAAAGTCAGTCTGTTCTATGAGAAAGAATCCTATTTGCTACAAACAATCTAATCTGGTGATTTCATTGCAGAACAGCTATGTTTAATTACTGTCATTAACATCCACCTCCAGTTTAAATTCCATTTGGAATATTTAGGAGGACCAAGAAACCAAGAACTAAAAAAAAACTAAAAAAAAACGTTGAAATAAATGGTTGTGAACCACTTTAGCTGAAGTAATTCATGCCTCTAAAATGTTTTGACTGTAAATACAGAAAATATAGTGCCAATCAAATTAGGAAGTATTGTGCTCGCAACAAAGACTCCAGCTTGATTGATTTTTTGCAGAATAGTTGTTTCATTCAACTGATAATAACTAAAATTACTTTTGAAAGTAGACAAAAATGCTGGAGAAACTCAGCGGGTGAGGCACTATCTATGGAGTGAAGGAATAGGTGATGTTTCGGGTCGAGGCCCTTCTTCAGACTCATGTGGGGGGGGCGGGAATAAGAAGAATAGAAGATGCGGAGACAGTGGACTGTGGGAGAGCTGGGAAGGGGAGGGGAAGGAGGGAGAAAGCAAGGAGTGCCTAAAATTGGAGGTCAATGTTCATACCGCTGGGGTGCAAACTGCCCAAGCGCAATATGAGGTGCTGCTCCTCCAATTTGCAGTGGTCCTCACTCTGGCCATGGAGGAGGCCCAAGACAGAAAGGTCAGACTCGGAATGGGAGGGGGAGTTGAAGTGCTGAGCCAACGGGAGATCAGGTTGGTTAATGCGAACTGAGAGGAGGTGTTGGGCGAAGCGATCGCCAAGCCTGCAATGTAGAACGGTTGACACCAAGAGCTGACCAGTGAGTTACGGAGGGAGTGGTCTCTGCGGAATGCTGAAAGGGGAGAAGATGGGAAGAGAGAGGAATGAGATTGACATGGGAAATGAATGGGAGGCAGAAGACGGGGAGGTAGAGAGAGGACATACTCATGCCCTCTCTCACTGACACTCCCTATTCCTCTCCTTCGGTCTTTGCTGGTCTCCTGCTCTCTCTACTTGTTCTCGAAACCTCCCTTGGCGTTTCCCTCTCTAATCGCCATGTGTCTCTCTCCCTCTGCCTTTGCCCTCTTCTCCATCTGCATTTTGAGGGAAAAAATGCTGTTTTTCTATCTCCCTGTTGCCCTCTCTCCCTATCTTCAACCTTTCCCTCTATCTCCCCTCACTTTAATTAACTGCCAGTGTAGTATGATGTACTCTTATACCTTGTTGTCAAACTGTTGTGTTTTGCACTGTTTGGAATTTGATGTTTGGATTAATTTTCCATAACTGAGTCCAACTGTTGCAGAAATGGTGTTGCAGCCACCTCTCTGTGACGTGGAATTAAGATTAAATCATATTTTCAGACATAACTCTTTTGGTCAGTAGCCAGTCTGAGCTATATCATCTGCAAGGTTGTCTAACCTTGTGTGCTCAGTGGGCTGAACAGATAAAACATTTTACAATCTCTTTTTCAGTCACCTATCTACACTAACTTAAGTTTTGCTGACATTATTCTGAAAATTGCTATTAATAGAGGTTGTAAATCAAAAAGCATACTGTAAAGTCCAACCAATTTATTTGGAAAGGCAGAGCACTTCTTTGAACCATGACCCTGCTTCACAGGAGTCTAGTAGCATTCTAGTCCCTTCAGTTTCAGCATGATATAAAAAACAAACCAGTCTGGTTGTGTGACAGACCTCTATACAGTCAAATTGCAGTTGCATCAGAAGGCAGATTTACTGTTATATTCTAATTAATGTAGATCAATAATTGAACAGCAAACAACTTTTATTGTGTAAAAGGAAATAGGAACCAAGTTAATTTCTCCTGAGTTTGACTATATTTGGTTGTACATTCAAGCAAATACTGTATTGTGTCATCTTTGAAGCAGTCACGTCATTTAATTTCTCTATAGCTCTGGAAATGTAACCAACATTATTTTAAGATGTTTTGGAACTAAATGGCTGAAGAGTTGGCAATGAAAACTACACAGGAAAGGCTACAGAATGAGCTATTAGTCTAACTTATGAACTGCATCAATATTGCCAATTTTGTATTTGTGTTGTTATGTGTTCCAGTTTTCAGTGTAGCAATGTTTCATTAAAAAAAAATAGGATTAAAATGAACACTGTTTTACACTTAGAGTTGTACAGTCAAGAGGGACTAACTTGTGTAAAAATGCATTCCTATCCTTCCAGCGAAATTTAAATTAAAATCGCAACCAACACTGGTTGGTAAATGCCACAATAATCACCCCTCTGAAACAACTAGAAAGAAACCTGATGCTAATTTTGAAAGTTTTACCAACAAAGCATTGACTGTATCCATTCCACATAAATGAGTGGTATAAACATGATGCACAATAGCTCTTCCAAACCACCCTCTTAAATACAGGATAAATCAGTCCGAGCAAAGTAACACGTCAAACTGCATAGTCTTAGAAAACAAATAAGCAGGAGTTTGAGACAACATAAATACCAAATTAAATAAATAGTCGATTAAAGATATCTCTGCAACGATCAATTAAAATTATTTCAACAAAATAAATTAGGACAGCAATATAATATTTAAGCTTCGACCGTGCACTACAAAATTAATTCAAGAGTACACTGGTCTTTACCTGGATGAACCCTGACACCAGGTTTTCATATCTGCATAGCAACACCTTGTAACCAGATGATCAGGGCAGCATCAGAAAACTGTTCATATGGGAGCATTTAAGCATGGAGTTAAAAAGATTGGCAAATATTGGTTTTGTGAACGTGCTGTTTACTTGTCTTTTGATGAACATAGACAGATTCTGGGAGCCCCATAATGAACAGCATTGCGACGGTTTGCAAACAGAATGTGGCTGCTTGAATTCAGTGGCTATTTCAGTTATTAGGATTGAAAGTAGAATGCAGTGACAATGGTGCTAACACCATCGAATAGTGCAGCAAGGTGACATCTCATTACCTGCATAATGGGAAAGGTATAAAGGGTTTGTATTACATGGCATTTCAGGATTAGGCTAAGGCACTTTATTTTAACCAACCTTTTCTCCTATTTGTAAAATAGATACATAAAATATCAAGACTTTTCAATGTACACTCAAGTATAAATCTATATCAAGACTCATTAATTGATTAGTGTGTGCAAAAGCAGCATGGCCAATTTACATATCTGGTTCAGTTATTTTTTTAAAAACTGTGTACATAATAAAATCCAGTTTAATTTGTTCTTTTTACAAGCATTTGTCAGACAGCAAAAAGGTGACTTTTATTCCAGAACTAGTTAGAAGTGAGAGGTTGTTAGAAGTGCAGTATATAAGCATCAACATTATCCCAGTTGATCTTCATATTGCTTCCGGAAGCAGTCTCCAGCTGGGAAGAAATCCCAGCATCGTTCCTGGTACATCTTCCACACGTATGATTCCTGCATGAAATCAGGATAACATTTGGTGAGCCTACATTTTTATTTCCACTGGTTGAGCTAGTCAGTCAAGGCAGCAGCCCACCCAGAAGTCATTCTTGCACTCAGCATTTTACTGGTAATATCAAACTGATATTTTTACAAAGTTATTGCTTTTTTTTTGGTAAAATTGTATTGATCTGGAAGATGATTCAAAGGAAGGCTGCAAGTCAGTGGAAGTAAGAGACATGGAGCTCATTCAAATATAGAACCATGAATAGTACATGGCAGGGAACAATGTCACCGCTGAACAGGTTAAACTAATCGTTTTTTTAAGAAGGAACTGCAGATGCTGGAAAATCGAAGGTAGACAAAAATGGTGGAGAAACTCAGCGGGTGCAGCAGCATCTATGGAGCGAGGGAAATAGGCAACGTTTTGGGCCAAAACCCTTCTTCAGACCGTTTTGGCCTGAAACGTTGCCAATTTCCCTCGCTCCATAGATGTTGCTGCACCCGCTGAGTTTCTCCAGCATTTTTGTCTATCTTAGGTTAAACTAATCTCTGCCTGTATGTCATCCATATCCCTCCATCCCGTGAATATCTATCTATGTATCTATCTAAAAACCTCCTAGACACCACTATTGTATCTGCTTCCACCACCACGTTCTAGGCACCACTATTCTGTGTAACAAAAACCTGCCCCCCATATATCTTTTAATCTTTTGGCCTCTGATCTTAGGCAACCTACTGGTAAACCTCTTCTGCTCCCTCTCCAAAGCCTCCACATTTTTCCAGTAGTGGGATGACTAGAATTGCACTCAATACTCCAAATGTGGTCTAACCAAAGTCTTATAAGGATGCAACGTGACTTCCTGACTCTTCAATTCAGTGCACTGTCCATATGTCTACTTCTACCTACTTCTGTTGTCACTTTCACGGAGCCATGGAGCTGGACACCAAGATCCTTCTGCACATCAATGCTGTTGAGGGTTTGAGGGGAGAAGGCAGGAACGAGGTACTGATTGGGGATGATCAGCCATGATCACATTGAATGGCGGTGCTGGCTTGAAGGGCCGAATGGCCTACTCCTGCACCTATTGTCTATTGCCATCACCCATATCCCCTGCCCCTACATTGGAGCTCCCAAAGTGTAACACCTGACACTTGTTCAGATTAAATTCAATCTGCCATTTCTTTACCCATTTTGTAATTTATTTATATATATCACCCACTGTACCCTTTGACAGGCTTCCTCACTGTTCCCAACTGCATCAATTTTGGTGTCATCTGCAAACTTACTAACCAACACAACTACATTTAAATCAAGTTGTTTTAACAACAGAAGTTGCAGCACAGATCCTTGTGGATTACCACTGGTCACAACATTTGTACATGCAACAAGGTACATGCAACAGGACAGAAGTCTTGTGCATTGATAGAGAAACTGTAGAGAGAGAAATGCAGTAAATTATTTTCCTGTGTTGTCAAATATTAGTTGCTGGGTACTCTAAACATTGCATTCTCATGTGAAGACACACACACACACACACCATTTCCATCTCCCCCTTCCACCCTCACGTAACTGTCCAAATGTTGGAAAATAGCATATTTGAGTGTGCAGAGAGATCTCAGAGTTCTACCAGCTTCTGGTATTGCTGGTAATCCTGTGATGTTTCAACTGGTATGGTTGCTAATGTCATCAATCTCCAGTCAAATGGCTCGAGGTCAACAATGCTGTTGGTCCGTCAGTGATGCTTTTCCAAACACATAAAAATTTTGTCCATCCGCCATACGTACAACTTGAGTAAACCACAAAGTGCTGGACCTCAGTGGATCAGAATCTATGGAGGGAATGGACAGACAATGTCTTGTGTCGGGACACTTCTTCAAACTGTCATTTGAAGAGGGGTCCTGACCTGAAATGTCCTCTGTCTATTCCCTCCACTAATGGCACCTGATCTGCTGAGTTTCTCCAGCACTTTATGTTTTGCTCAAGATTCCAGCATCTGCACTGTCAAGTGACCCCATATTTGAAACTTGGATGAGCAGTTTTTCTGGACCAGTGGATGTTATTCCTATTGATACTCCAACACAGGTTTAACTATAGCACTCTAGATATTACATAGTAATGACCTCAGTTTCATTTGAACGTGAAATGGTGCCCCAGTGAGTTTAATGGGAGCACAGAAACTGGGGCTACAGTGGCTTGCAGGAATCTGCACCCTGAACCAGATAGTTAACCAAACAGTTGTATTGTGAATTATATGGTTATATGCGTAAATTTGGTGCATGTGCAGATGTGGTGAAGATGTCGCTATTTAGAGTATACTGCACACCACTCCTACACTGCGCACCTGTGGTTGAACTATGGAAAGACAAGTATGCAGAGACTAAAGGTGGCATATAACGATGCCATGAGAACACTGCTAAATAAACCTAGATGGTGTAGTGCCAGTAATATGTTTGTGGCTGCAGGAGTCACTACTTTAGAAGCTATCCTAAGAAATTACATGTATAAATTCATTTGCAGGATAAATGACTCTAAAAATGTAATTATTGTGGCCTTGTCAAACATAAGGGTTAGCACTACACGCTACGAATCCCAGCTGTGGAGATACTGGTTTGTTGTCTCGTTGTAGGACATTGATCATTCTTTTAATCTGGATTTTTAACATGTATTGTGTTTTAAAAAATATATATAATTTATGATGCTTTTATGTGATATACTAAGATTTTATATGTACTTTATGATATTTTTTAATATGCAATGCATTTTTTTTTAAATGTAATGTTGCCCCTTGTCTGGACCTCGAGTCCGTAATAAAGTTTATTTATTATTATTATATGAGTTATACTGTGGAACACTCTACCCAGGGCTATGAGAGACACCCACTCAGTTGACATTTTAAACGGCAGTTAAAGACTTATCTTTTTAATCAAGCTTTTAACTGACTTTACTTCCTTTGCACTTTTACACTCACAATTTTATATTTTATATTTTTATACAAATCTGTGCTTTTTATGCTATTAACTGCCTATGCTCTTAGTGTTTAAAATTGTATGTTTGTTTAAACCTGTGTCTATGTGGAAAGCAGCTTGGGTTGCATTCAATTGTATGAAAAGTGCTATCCACATAAAGTTATTATTATTATAATTCTGTAAAAAAGACTGCTGCATTTCAGCTCAGTTTGAGTGTGAAACATCCAGCTACCATGCTATTTTGTAAATTGATTGAGCATGACATCTAATGTGATATTGACTCCTATGTTAGGAATCTTTTCATTTACTTTTCCTTACAGTTAGACATAGCTTTAAACTGCAGTCTCACACAGGAAGGATATTACTTACATAAGATTCTACTGTGTATTTGAGGCTTGAGGTCTGAATCGACCTCTGATGGTGATCTTGATTGTTTGATTGAAAGATAGCATAGAAAAGGCTCTACGGCTCACTGAGTCCATCAATTACCTGTTCACACTAGTTCTGTGTTATCCCACTTTTGCTTCACACTAGGGGCAAGTTACAGAGGCCAATTAACCTGCAGACCCACACGTCTTTGGGATGTGGGAGGAAACCCACGCAGTCACAGGGAGGACGTACAAACTCCACAGAGTCAACACCCAAAGTCAAGATCAACCTCTGGTGTCTGATGCTGTGAAGCAGTAGCTCTCTCAGCTGTGCCAATATGCTCCCCCTGGGCCTTCTTAGTTTATGAGACTGGTTATGTAAATTTAGGGAGAGCATGGCATTCATTTTCCTTGGTTCCACTCTGCTTCATCTCATTCCTGACAATACACGTAAAGCACATTCTTGTCTGTCTTCACAATACTCTTTCCATCTCCCCAAGTATTATGAATTTTCCAGCTCCCTATATCATCTCTGCAGCTTGACCAAATCAAATCACAAGCTCCTTTCCCATTTCTACCTGCCCTAGCCCTTACGCTCCTGTGCCCCACTGTAACGCAGCAGCTCTAGTATTAATACTTCATGCAGTGAAGGTCTGAAAGACAACATACCTGACCCGTGTGTTCAGTTTCATCTTTGTTAATTAGATACATCAGGAAGAACCTGAAATAGAAGTGTTGTGAAGAGATGAATCACGATGTAAGCTATGGCTGATGCAGTGGAGCCATGCAGCAGGGAAACAGGCCTTTTAGTCTGATTCATCCATGCCATTCAAGATATCTAACTGAACTAATCTAATTTGCTTACATTTGGCCCTTATATCTTTCTAATGCATATACCTGTCCAAATTTATTTTACATTTTGTAACTGTTGCCACCTCAACAGCTTCTTCTGGTATCTCTTTCCATATACCAACCACCCTTTGTGTGAAAACACTGCTCTTCAGGAACACTACTCTTTTAAACCTTTCCCCTAACAACTATACCCTTTAGTTTTCAACTCCCCTTCACTGGGATGAAGACTGTAACTGTGCCCCTCATAATTTGATACACCTCCATAAGGTCACTCCTCAAGTCCTACTTTCTAGGGAAACAAGTCCCAGCCTAATTACCGTCTCCTTATAACTCAAACCTTCCTCACCCACAAACATACTGGTGAATCTTTTCTGCACCATTTCAGGCTAATGATAACCTTCCTATTGCTGGGCAATTAAATCTGCACCTAAAGGGGCTGTCCCACTGCGGCGACCTAATTGGCGAGTTTAGGAGAGTTTGGGAGAGTTTGAAAAAGTGTCATGTTGAAGAACTCCATTGACTATGTTGAAGACTAGCTTCGACTAGCTTCGGGAAAATTGGACACCGAATGGTGGAGAGTGAAGACAAACTCCTTCGATCTCCTTTGACTATGATGAATATCTACGACTACCTTTGACTACCTTCGACCACCTTCGACTATCCTTGATTACCTATGAATAACATGCTGACCTACTTCGACTAAACCTACGAGTAAAAAAAATATCGATTTGTTTTCCATGGCGACCTTTTTTTACTTGCGGGCATTTTTCAGCCGTATCAGAAAAATACGCCACGACCTAGCTGAGGCCTCGAGTACACGGGGACTACTCTCGAGCATGAAGGACAGTTACAAAGACCTCCTAGGACCTCGTGTCGACCATGCTGCGAGTATGAGTCAAGGGTAAACTCTTCTAAACTCGCCAATTAGGTCGCCGCAGTGGGACAGCCCCTTAATACTCCAAATGTGGTCTCACCAATGTCTTGTACACTTGTAACATGACCCCCAACTCAATCCCCTGACAGATGGTGGGAAACTTGCTAAATGTCTTCTTTACCATTTGTCCTAAATGCTAAATGTCCCCTTTTATGGAACAATGTACTTACACCCCTCGGTCTCTCAGTACTACAACGTTCCCTAGCACACCCCCCCCATCAATCTTTATTGTCACCTCTTCAAAAAAATCTGTTACATTTGTGACATATGATTTCCCACGCACCAAGCCATGCCAACTACCTTCATCAATTTTTGAACAATTTTAATGCTCTACATATTTAGCCGTTTTTCACCAATTGATTGCTCACATGTAATTTGCCAAGTTGTGTTCCTCCAAAGTGTGCGTTTCAAACCCGTGCGGTGTCGTGTCAAAGTAGTCGCTACCAATCCCACAAATGAAGCATTTGGTCTGTTAAACAAAAAGAGAGGTCATTATGGACAAGTTCAAAATAGCAATGCCATGCAGATCAGACGATTACAACTGTGTGTGTGTGTGCATGTGCATGCACGCATGGGCTGGGGAGATTGGCTCATGCTGTTAATCTTGCAGAAGAGAGACATGGTTTTCAAGCCAAAGGAGATAGATCTGCTCTTTAAAGGGCCTGTCCCACTTTCACGACCTAATTCATGACCTCTGCCGTGCTTGCCCTCGACTCGTACTCGCAGCATGATCGTCACGAGGTCGTAGGTAGGATTGATGCTAGTAGTAGGTACTCGTGGCATCAAGTAGGTCAGGGCATTTTTTCAACATGATGAAAAATGTCCACGAGTAAAAAAGGTCGTGAATTAGGTCCTGAAAGTGTTACAGGCTCTTTAGGCTTCTTGCTGCTCCTGCAGGATCTGCTGATGTGCACCATGTCACTGGAGCGGTTCACAAACAGCACCTTTTTACAGCTTCACAACTGCTAATTTCTCATGGGTTGCATCCCAGTGTTCAATGAGTATCAAATTACTCCCGCATGGTATGAACCACACTTTTAGCTCGATCAGTATGAGAATACATTAAAGTACAAAGACTTCTTGTGGTCTCCGTTTGTGTCTCTCGAGCAGCTATCAGCCCAACAGGATTGTTAGCCTTGTTAGTGTTAGTAAGCATTTTAGCTGGCTTTACTATTATAGGGGGAAAGGTAAGTCTTTACTCCTAGTTTCAGCTGCTGGCATTTTTGTACTTTTAAATAACCATATACAATTATACGGAAACAGGGAAAGGTAATCTCCCCTAAAACCTGTCAGACCATTACATCCTAGTTTCAGAAGCTCATTCCACACCTACCACTCTCTGAGTTTTTGTAACAGTTTAAAATCCCCTTTTTGAAACTTCCTCAGTGGGAAAAGCACGTCAACTCTGTAGCATTCCTCAGCAGCATGTCACAGACTGTCACCAAGTTCTTTAAAAACAATGTAGGACTTGGCTTCCTGCTTCCACATAACCTCCTGAGACAGAAAGAAGATGCATTGTCATGTTCTGCATTTGGTCGGAAGAGATGGGGTGTGCAGGCTGGGACTTTATATCTTGGAGTGCAGGAGGTTGAGAGGTAATTTTATAGAGGTGTATACAATCATGAGGGGAATAGACAAGGTGAATGCATGGAGTTTTCTTCCCAGGGTTGAGGAATCATGAACCAGAGGAGTGGAGCAAGATTTAATAGGTATCTGCAGCAATTTGGCATGTGTTACATGTAATTATTGCACCAGGAATGGGACATTATTTTGCCTTCAAGAGGCTATTTTGTTCACAAAATGAAGTTATATATTTTGAAGAAAACCAAATCTATGTTAGCTGGTATTAGGAACTGTAGTTTATGAACCCTTTACATAGGGTGGTGGGTATATGGAATTAGTTCCCAGAGGAGATAGTTGAGGTAGGTACTATGGCAACAGTTAAAATATATTTGGACAAGTACATGGATAGAAAAGGTTTAGAATGATTTGGGCCAAACATGGGCTAGTGGGACTTGAGTTGATGGGGCGGAATGGACAAGTTGGGCTGAAGGACATGTTTCCATGCTGTATGACCTGATGATTTTATAACAGAAAGCCTCTGAAACAGATAGGAACATAAAACCCCACTAAAGAATTCACAATAATGAATTGTGAAATGAAAATGAAATTAAGGGCGTAGCGGTAGAGCTTACAACAGCAGAGTCCCGGGTTCGATGCTGACTACGGGTGCTTGTATGTATAGAGTTTGTATGCTCTCCCCGCGACCTGCGTGGGTTTTCCCCGAGATCTTAGGTTTCCTCCCACACTCCAAAGACGTACAGGTTTGTAGGTAAATTGTCTTGGTATAAATGTAAATTGTCCCTAGTGTGTGTAGGATAGTGTTAGGGTGTGGGGATCGTGGTCGGTGTGGACTTGGTATGCACGCTGTATCTCTAAAGTAACAAAGTCTGTGCAACATGTTTTGGATACATGTCATATCTGCAAAGTGCCCAAAAAGTCATGCCTATTTGGTAGCCTATTGAGTAACACTGTTGCACCAAAACAATTTGGTTACTGTCACTGACTTTCTGCTGCTATAGATCTTTAAGGTTTGCAGCAGGACTTCTTGTCCGAAATTAATGCAAGATAGATGAGGCGACCAACAGCAGAAAAAAGTTAGATTTTTATCCAGTACTTGATTTTTTTAAACTTTTAGCTCATTACCATTTTGGTGCCTTTTTTTTGTTTGCTTTCTTCTCAAATTAATGAACAATGATATCATACAGGTTTTTCTCAATTTATCAAATCATTATAAACATTTGTGCTGTGGGTCAGCTGTCTGAGATGAAAATGGTACTATTTCGATGTAACTGATTTCCTTCGTCGAATCCGCCATTGGTTGTGTAATAAATTGGAGGTCATTCCAGTTGTAAAGTTTTATTTAGACATAAAAAGCTGGAGTACCTCTGTTGGTCAGGCAGTATCTCAGGAGAAAAGGAATAGGTGATGTTTCGGGTCTAGACTGAAACGTCTCCTATTCCTTTTCTCAAGAGATGCTGCCTGACCTGCTAAATTTCTCCAGCTTTTTGTGCAGTTCTTTCCCACACGTAAAGTTTTATTTAATGCACCAGAAAATGGAGTTTTAGGATTAAACATGCTCCTTCCTTTTCTTTATTTGAAACATGCCGATGCCTGTAAAATACATTTTATCTGTTGAGCATCAACGAAATGGCTTCCTTATAATATTCATACCTCCATATCCTCTTTCACCTGCTCCTGCTGGTCTCTCAGTTCACCAAAAGCATCAATAATCAAACCTTAAGAGTGAAAACAATATGTTATTATTATCGCTTGACTCATGCACAGATCTATTGAGTATTCACAGACACATACCTAATCATATTTCATCTCAAGCAGATCAAGAGAAGAACAAAAGTATTAACTGATTTTTCTTAACAGCATGTGTTTTATTAAATCTTGCATTCATTCTATAATAACCATGTAAACATTTGTGTGTAAATTAGATTGGGAAGGAGACTGGTGTTCATAATCACCTCTCTCCACATTATAATTAGGTACTTTTCCATAAAGAGGGAAAGTAAACCAAATGGAGAATGCTAAGGTGTCAGCTGATCGACAGTGGACTGTTTTTACCCTATGTGTAGTATTGGTTTGGATGATGAATGGCATCAAACCATCTTGAATTGTGTGAGTATTTTTCTGAGATATTTAACGGATGTGTAGTCTGTGCTCAAACATTGTCTCGCTGAATAGACGTTTGCCTGCTAGATTTTAATTATTCTATTGCACTATATATGAAGAAGAGCAGACTTTCACCGATCATCTAGTAAAAACTGGAGCAGTAAAGCTAACTGTTAAGGTATCATTGTCCGGGCAGATGGGGCTCATCAGCCAGGGAAGGCAGTCCATCTAGGAGAGGGAGAACTCTGATTTTAAACTTCCACTGCCTTGTGGCCATATCCAGTCATGGAAAAGGCTCCAGGAGTAAACCTCAAGAAAATCCGGAGTCGGAGTCGGAGACCCTAAGGTCTACAACCTCGCTCAGGCAGCTCCTGCGATGGCGCTGGTGCCAAACTGTAACGGCCCTGCTGTTCCTTTGGATCGATCAGCGACGTGGAGAGAGAGGGGGGACGTGCTGCATGGGCACCAGCCTGTCCTCCATATGACATCGATCGCCCAGGCTTGCATCCGACCAGGATGCATCACCCATGGTCAGTCATGACTGAGAAGGGCCTACTACTACTAGTTGGGGCAGAACAGTTTATTCTCTGTTAGACAGCAGTACTCCCATTTCAAGACACTGCCTAATGCACTTTGATGTTTTGTCAATGTGATTACATATCAGATTAAAAAAAAGGTGTAATGTCTTCATTTTTATTATTAGGGAGATGCTGATAAAACTCTAAAATCTGTTCAACCTAACTGAAGAAAATACCAGTGATGAAACAAGGAGATGCAGGGTCAATATTAATAGGAAGATTTAGTTCTGAAAGTAAGCAACTCTTTGTCATGAAAAGCGTTCAACACAGCATTGATTCCCTGGCACAATTAAGAAGCAGGTGGGTTTGTGTGTTTGTATTTAGACAGTATGTGGTGCCGCTCCGGAGTACTCAATGTATTTTCCTGGAGAGTCGAATTGTGATGGACAAAATAAGGATGGCATGATGGTGTAATGGTTTCTCCCACTCTTGAAGGTTTGCTTGCTAATTGATATGTTAATTGCCACTGGAGACTGTCTATCGTGCAAGTGAGCAGAGGTAACATGGAGGGTGCACATGAGAGGAATTACTAGGAAATAAATGGGGGAATGGGATTGATCTAGAAGCCAGTATAGATTTGATGGACTGAATGGCCACCTTCTATGATGTTAGACATATGAATATGAAGAACGGCCCTTTGCATGACCATGTGAGCTTGGTTAAAATCCATACTGACTATTACTTTAAAATGTTGGTGGACCCCGCTGGAGTAAAGGATAACTTTACCAGCTACACACAGTATGTTGGGAATATACATTGCAAAATTTAAACAAAAGACAGGAAAGAAGAAAATAATTGCATTAAATATGAATTGTGGCATCATATGTCTGAAATATGGCATCATATAGTGAATTGACTTTGGTAAAGGAACAAACCAAAAGCACTGGGGGTAACAAGAATCGATTGAAAGTACATCTGAAATGCTGATATTGGAATTCAAATATCCTTATCTTGAAGCTCGTGGGCTACCACCACATCACTGTTCATTTGACATGTGGTTGCATTTCCTTGCTTTTTTAATGAAGATATCCTTAGAGATCTGGACTTTGATGGGATATGTGAATAGTTCAGCATGAAATTGCTCATATTTCGCAACGTTAAATGCAGGTATGTTTTGTGCATCCTACGCAAATTCAGGTCCAAAATAACAGTCAATTTCTGCCCGGGGTCTTAGATTCTGCACCAGGTTAGAGCTGGCAAAAGACCCACAAGTCCATTATCCAGATCCATCTGCGCACATAAGATTGGTCTTCCAGATTTGCTCCTGATGCGGGGAAGAGCAATGAATGGGGACATCTCCTGTCAATAAATTCAGACTGAGATTTAATTAGTAAGTCTGGTGTCATACCTTGAATGATGGCTAGAAGGATAACAATGACAAAAAAGAAGAAGGTGATGTCAAAGACAACACGGTAGAGCTCATATTCGTCTCCAGCTGGGTCTTCAATCTCATCACCAATACCACCTCCAGCTCGCACACCCACGTACATGTGGAACAGGTAACACTGCCAAGTGGAAAGATAGTCATAGGTTAGTGAAGGAACGGAGCCTCATAAATACAATTAATTTCACTAAGGTGCAAGTTTGACAACTGAAATATTAACATTTTGCTTGTTGCACAAATTTGTAGGAATAACTTTGTATAGTTATAACAGAAAATTCTTTACTAATCACATTTGTTAATCTGCACAGCACTTGTAATAATGCCTCCTCATTTATACTTCCATTGAATAGTTAGAAAATGCACATAAATGATTGTGTGTGTCGGAACAGTGGTGCAGCAGTAGAGTTGCTGCCTTACAGCACCAGAGACCCGAGTGTGATCCTGACTATGGGTGCTGCCTGTACGGAGTTTGCACATTCTCCCTGTAACTCCATGAGTTTTTTCTGGGTGCCCGGGCTTTCTCCCATATTACAAATACATGCAGGTTTGTAGGTTAATTGGTTTCTGTAATTACCCTTGATGTGTAGGATGAGAAACTGGGATAACATAGAACCACTGTATGGGTCGGCATGGATTCGGTGGGCTGAAGGGCCTGTTTCCACAGTGTATCTCAAAACTAAACTAAATGATGGTCAATAATGGTCAAGATATCTGTCTATATTAGAAAAAAATTAGAGAGATTGGATTCAAATATTTAGTGATCATTTAATTCTAGATCTGCATCAGACCGAATAATCTATTGACTTTTGCATGTCTTAAATTGTACTCTCACCCAACCACTTCTGTGGGGAGAAATTCATTTTCTTGCTGCTCAGTTTTGAGAAGTTAGAATTTAATACTAAGAAGTGTCAGGTGTTGCATTTTTGGGATGTCTAACAAGGGCAGGACCTACACAATAAATGGTAGGCCTCTGGGGAGTGTTGTAGAGCAGAGGGATCAGGGAGTGCCAGCGCATGGTTCCTTGAGGGTCAAGTCACAGGTAGATCAGGTGGTCAAAAAAGCTTTTTGCACATTGGCCGTCATCAGTCTTGAGTATAGAAGTTGGGAGGTCATGGTGCAGTTGTATAAGACATTAGTGAGACCGTTTAGAATATTGTGTTCAGTTCCGGCCACCATGTTATAGAAAATATATTGTCAAGCTTGAAAAGCTTCAGAGAAGATTTACGAGGATGTTGCCAGGACTAGAGGGTGTGAGCTATAGGGAGAGTTTGAGTAGGCTGGGTCTCTATTCTTTGGAGCACAGGAGGATGGGGGGTGATTTACAGAGGTGTAAAAAATCTTGAGAGTAATAGATTGGGTAGATGCACAGAGTCTCTTGCCTGGAGTATGGGAATCAAACTTCCGAGAACGGATGTCAGAGCGATTTTTCTGCAGCAGCTTAGCAGCCTGAGAAAGATCGACTCCGACAGGCAGGAGAAAACGGCATTTTAATCCCGCCCCCCCCCCAAGGGCGCCAAAGTCGCGCACACGGCCAGTGGCAGAACTGCAGGTAAGTATTGTAACATACCTACGAGAAAATGTTTCAAATGTGGAACTCTGTACACCACACCTGCTACATCTGGAAGATTAATCATCTAACTAAGGTGATTGAAATATGATACGATAGAACTTTACATCACAGGAAAGAAATTGGTCTGCCATCAGTTATACATCACAACAAATAGAAGGAATTTCTAACATTCCATGGAATATTAACACTGATATTTGTTGGTTTAAAGGTTTGTTTCTATGCTTTAAAGTTCTGTATCATTTTAAATATATATTTTTTAACGAAATCTTTATTATTTTTAAATGACATGAGAGAAAACTTACTGTCATCATATCATCGCACTTCATATCTGGCTCATCTTCATCCTCACTCTTGTTATAAAATTTGCGGAAGAAGTTAAAAGCCACAACTGTGTAGAGATACACAACGACAGCCAGCAGTCCCACAGTCATCATCAGCTGCAGAAAACAGAGAGCATTGTGATTAAACAACTGGAGAAATGAATGCAAAGGGATTCTGTAGCTTGTTTTCAAAGACAAAGTGAAGAGTTTTACTCCTGTTAACCTAACAGACGGGAAGTAAGATGTTATAAAATGGTGCAAGTCTTACCTGTTTGCCATTGTGAGTTACAGAAGACAGAATGGTACGAAGTGTCTTGACACCCATAGCAATATCCAGCAGATGTGCCGCAAAGAAGAAGTTGTTGTAATGGCCAAGGATAGACATGACCAAATACCAGCAAAGATACAGGAAGGACTGATGAAAACAAACAGAAATAATTAAAATTGCTCCAATTCATGCTGAAGAGCTCCTAATACATATAAGTGGATATTTAACATGCATGAAATGTAGAGTTTCTTTTCAATATCATGGCCCTTGTGGCTAAGGGGATCAGGGGGTATGGAGAGAAGGCAGGTACGGGATACTGAGTTGGATGATCAGCCATGATCATATTGAATGGCGGTGCAGGCTCGAAGGGCCGAATGGCCTACTCCTGCACCTAATTTCTATATTTCTATGTTTCTATAATTACCTAAAAAATGAATAAGCCCAAAACTTCCCTTTGATTTACTTCATGTAACATTGCACTTGGTAATGTTTTACAATGTGAACACCATTGGCCCAAATGTAATTGCTTTGCTTTTCATCCAATGATATAGAAAATATTTTGTCCATAACATTTTCTGGGGTGTTGTATTGAGTGCTTACTTACATTGTCAGTGAATATCACACCAAACTTCCAAATCTGGTACTTGATATCTAAGGATGTGATCCTACAATCATGAGGAAGACAAAAATAGGAAGTGTTAGATTAGATATGCAAAATCTGCTTATTAATTGGTGAACGATAAATGCAGGTTAATATTTTCAAGAAATATACAAAATAGGCTTCAAAGTAGGAGACAAAGTGCAATGATGGAGGGTTGCTTTTCAGATTGGAGGCTAGTAACACGTGGTGTACAACAGGGATTAATACTGAGGACACCGTGTCTGTGATTTATATTAACGATTTTAATGGGGATGTAGGTGGCATAGTTAGTAAGTTTGCAAAGGACAGACACCATAGTGGCGTTTGGCAGCATTTAGATAGAAACATGGATAAGCAGAGAATGGTGGGATATGGACCACAGTTGTCAGTGGAGATTAACTGGGCACAATGTTTGATATTATGGCCGAAGTGCCATCAAGTACTTATTCACACCCATTGAATGCAATTCCTATTTTATTAACCCCCCAAAATGAAACAGCATAAAACGTAAGCAGCCGAATCTTACAATGGGATCGGAATAGACAATAGGTGCAGGAGTAGGCCATTCGGCCCTTTGAGCCAGCACCACCATTCAATGTGAACATGGTTGATCATCCCCAATCAGTACCCCGTTCCTGCCTTCTCCCTATATCCCCGGACTCCGCTATCTTTAAGAGCTCTATCCAACTCTCTCTTGAGAGCATCCAGAGAACTGGCCTCCACCGCCTTCTGAGGCAGAGAATTCCACAGACTCACAACTCTCTGTTGTGAACATTTTTTTCCTCATCTCTGTTTTAAATGGCTTACCCTTATTCTTAAACTGTGGCCCCTGGTTCTGGACTCCCATTAATATTGGGAACATGTTTCCTGCCTCTAGCGTGTCCAAACCTTGAATAATCTTATTTGTTTCAATAAGATCCCTTCTCATCCTTCTAAACTCCAGAGTATACAAGCCCAGCCGCTCCATTCTTGTCGGCTTGTACACGCTAGAATGTAGAAGATTGAGGGGGGGATCTTATAGAAACTTACAAAATTCTTAAGGGGTTGGACAGGTTAGATGCAGGAAGATTATTCCCAATGTTGGGGACGTCCAGAACTGGGGGTCACAGTTTAAGGATAAGAGGGAAGTCTTTTAGGACCGAGATGAGAAAATCATTTTTTACACAGAGAGTGGTGAATCTGTGGAATTCTCTGCCACAGAAGGTAGTTGAGGCCAGTTCATTGGCTATATTTAAGAGGGAGTTAGATGTGGCCCTTGTGGCTAAAGGGATCAGGGGGTATGGAGAGAAGGCAGGGATGGGATACTGAGTTGGATGATCAGCCATGATCATATTGAATGGTGGTGCAGGCTCGAAGGGCCGAATGGCCTACTCCTGCACCTATTTTCTATGTTTCTATTCTCTCAGCATATGACAGTCCCGCCATCCCGGGAATTAACCTTGTGAACCTACTCTGCACTCCCTCAATAGCAAGAATGTCATTCCTCAAATTTGGAGACCAAAACTTTGTGTCATCTGCAATTTGTTAATGTTATTTTTAATCCCTTCATCTAGATCATTAATGCATATTGTCAATGCGGTCACAGCACTGAGCCTTGGGGTACCCCACTAGTCACTGCCTGCCATTCTGAAAGGGACCCATTAATCCCTACTCCTTGTTTCCTGTCTGCCAACCAATTTTCTATCCATGTCAGTACCCTATCCCCAATGCCATGTGCTCTAATTTTTCCCACTAATCTCCTATGTGGGACCTTATCAAGTGCTTTCTGAAAGTCCAGGTACACTACATCCATTGGCTCTCCGTTGTCCATTTTCCTAGTTACAGCCTCAAAAAATTCCAGAAGATTAGTCAAGCATGATTTCTCCTTCGTAAATCCACAATGACTCAGACTGATCCTGTTACTGCGATCCAAATGTGCCGCTATTTCATCTTTTATAATTGACTACAGCATCTTCCCCACCACCGATGTCAGGCTAACTGGTCTATAATTCCGTTTTCTCTGTCCCGCCTTTCTTAAAAAGTGGGATAACATTAGCTACCCTTCAATTCACAGGAACCGATCCTGAATCTATAGAACATTGGAAAATTATCACCAATGTGTTCATGATTTCCTGAGCCGCCTCCATAAGTACCCAGGAATGAGCAAGTGTATTGCGTAACATCCGGACCTCTGCAGCATACGACAATAACACATGGTGTTGCACTCAGAAACCAACTATTTGATTTGGATTATTATACTATTTTGGATTTCATTGGCTCCCGTTTACAAAAACAGAACTAAAATTATAACATTATCACAGAATACATCAGATCAAATGGATCATGATTTTTAGTGATCATTGGAAAACCAAGGCAGACACAAACCATGAGAGAACAGAGCTATCAGTCGCGGGTTTCTTTTCCTGAGGCACAGTGACATCCAAGGCACTCATATCCATGCCCAGCAGCTCTGCGATGCGCTCCCTGCCATAGATATCACCATACTTATCTAACACCTGGGAATATAAGAACACAATATTAAATTGCGTGTTTTCAATGAGTATTCTTAAACTTCTTTTCTATAATCTGATTTGGCATTTAAATTTCAATAAGTTGATATAGATTTCTTGTTCTAAACTAGACATGCCAAAGAATGGCAAAATCTCGAAGGTTAAGATCAAATGTTCATTAAAAAATTGAATTTGCCACAAAAAATCCATAGCGAGAAGTCCAATGTCTGAAAAAGTCTGACATTTTTATGATTCGCTTTAAAATACCCCATAGATATTTGTAGGAAGGAACTGCAGATGCTGGTTTCAACCGAAGATAGACGTAAAAAGCTGGAGTAACTCAGCGAGACATGCAGCATCTCTGGAGAGAAGGAAAGGGTGACGTTTTGGGTCGAGACCCTTCTTCAGACAAACATATTTACCTTTCTTTTGACAAATTTGTCCCAGTAGTTATTTGGGAATGACCTAGAAATTGATAAAAGAGAATATTGTCAATATTCAAGTAATGTTGATGCTTTCAGAACACCAATACTTACAAGTGAGTGGTATGTAAGTATTGTTACACTGATCACTGTGAGGTGGAAAGTGAGGGTACTACGTTGTGCTGTAGTGGAACAGTCAGCAGTAACTTTTCTCCCATACCAGTCCACTGTCCATCAATTTGCCATGAGTGATTTTATAGAACCGTGTAACTGAGATATTCAGCCATGTAAATACCTTTTCATACAACTCTTATAATCAGCTTGTAGCCACATTTTGCATGAATAGTAGTTCACATATTTTAGTTTTTATAGTTTTTGGACATGCAGCAAAATTACATATTACTTACGGTGTATTAAGAACAAGCCGATCCCATTGTCCTTTAATGTCATCGTCTGCAGGCTGCTCTGTGATATATGAACCATCAAATTCCAATTTCCTGGCAAGTTCCTTCTCCCGTTTAAAGATGACCAAAGGAACCTAAAGATGTTTCAGAAAATAAAAAATAATTCTGTCAACGTAAAGGAGTCACCATATTCATTGTTATTTCTGAGGAATTGCGGAGCAACTTTAGCACAGAAATCCAAAGACCGCTGTTCAATATCCACTCTCTGCTGTTAACTTCATGGAAATGCCACCTGACTATCTCTGTCACCACTGATCCCGTGTTGTAAATGCTGTAAATGCCAGAATAACCATTAAAGTTACATTTTGTCTATTTATTCTAATAAGACTTTTAAATGTGGTCACAGGTATTGTTGCCATCAAGCTGCATGAAAATTAACAATTGCAAGTGGAAAGTGTAATTTCATTGGGTTTTAATTGCTTTTGAGGATTTAAATTAGTTCCAGGTCCAAATAGACTACTCCTGTACCTATAGTCCATCGTTTTTCTCCAGAGATACTGCCTGACTCATTGAGTTATTTCTGCATTTTGTGTCTATCTTTCCCACCATTTGAAAGGTGAAAAACCAATACCAGGAGGATGTTAAAACTCACAGGACCACAAAAGTGTAACTATGAGGTTGTTGAAAATGAATAAACAATAGACAATACACAATGGACAATAGGTGCAGGAGGAGGCCATTTGGCCCTTCGAGCCAGCACCGCCATTCAATGGCTGATCATCCCCAATCAGTACCCCGTTCCTGCCTTCTCCCCATATCCCCTGACTCCGCTATCTTTAAGAGCCCTATCTTTAAGAGCCTCTCTCTGGAAAGTATCCAGAGAACCGGCCTCCACCGCCCTCCGTAGAATTCCACACTCACAACTCTCTGTGTGAAAAAGTGTTCCCTCATCTCCGTTCTAAATGGCTTACCCCTTATTCTTAAACTGTGGCCCCTGGTTCTGGTTCAATGGTTTTCTTTATATGCTATTCCAGCATGATTCTGACATTACTGCTGAGTGGATTGTGGCTTCATGGATCTGTACTGCCTCAAAGGGCAGCTAAAGACCAGAATTGAATGCTTTCATGCTACAGCTGCCGTAAGTTCCTATACTGTACATTGTAAGGCATTTCTAGACAAATGGTGAATCAAGAGACTACAGAACCTGGCGCAAAAAATTAACTGCTGGAAGAACTTAGCAGGTCAATTAGCATCTGCGGAACCAAAGAGTAGAGAGATGAAATACACAAATAGCTAATTCTCCATCAGGAGCATATAGATGGCAGGCACAAACTCTTCCCTCCTTTAGGAGTAGAGATGCCCAGCTGACCACTTCCCCTGAATCCATACACTCCAACCATGAGCAGAATGCACCAAGAACTGTTGAGGACATTAGTGACAGATACAAGCAATTTGAGGTTCGAAGGCTAAAACAGGAGTACCAGCAGACTCCGGCATCAATCACTCTCATCCATGAGTTTACTAGGTATGAGGAACTCATTATTCACCTTCCACTTCAGCTCCTCAGGAAGTTTCACAGCCAGCCACTTGCCCAGGGCAGCGTTCTGAAGCTAGCACATCTATACCATCAAGGACATTCAGTATAGGAAGGAACTGCAGATGCTGGTTTAAACCGAAGATACACACAAAATGCTGGAGTAACTCACCGGGATGGGCAGCATCTCTGGAGAGAAGGAATGGGTGACATTTCTGGTCGAGACCCTTCTTCAGGCTTCAGACTAAAGAAAGGTCTCGACCACAATTTTTCCAGGCAAATGACATAATCTTCAGTAAATGTATTATTTGGTCTTATTTTGTGATAAATGATTCTCATGGTACTATCATCATTCACATGCCATCTCATTTAGGGCAAGTAAGAAGTGAGGGGCATAGTGGTGCAGGGTGATCATTAATTGATGCACTCGGTGGGCCAAAGGGCCTGTTTCCACCTTGTATATCTAAAGCCTAAAGAATTCAGAATGATGTGGGGCTGCCGACTTCTACCTACCTGCAATGCATCACTTTGAAGAGTTACTAACACAATGTTTATCAAAAATTTATTTGCTGGTGAAATTTTTTTATTCTTGCTGTACAATAAGTGATGTGTTCCTATTAAAACGAGCTAGAGGATGGCACAGTGGCTCAGCGGGAGAGATGCTGCCTTACGATTAGGAAAAGGGGAGATGCAGCGAGACCTGGGTGTCATGGTACACCAGTCATTGAAAGTAGGAATGCAGGTGCAGCAGGCAGTGAAGAAAGCGAATGGTATGTTAGCTTTCATAGCAAAAGGATTTGTGTATAGGAGGGAGGTTCTACTGCAGTTGCACAGGGTCTTGGTGAGATCACACCTGGAGTATTGCGTACAGTTTTGGTCTCCAAATCTGAGGAAGGACATTATTGCCATAGAGGGAGTGCAGAGAAGGTTCATCAGACTGATTCCTGGGATGTCAGGACTGTCTTATGAAGAAAGACTGGATAGACTTGGTTTATGCTCTCTAGAATTTAGGAGATTGAGAGGGGATCTTATAGAAACTTACAAAATTCTTAAGGGGTTGGACAGGCTAGATGCAGGGAGATTGTTCCCGATGTCGGGGAAGTCCAGGACAAGGGGTCACATCTTAAGGATATGGGGGAAATCCTTTAAAACCGAGATGAGAAAAACTTTTTTCACACAGAGAGTGGTGAATCTCTGGAACTCTCTGCCACAGAGGGTAGTTGAGGCCAGTTCATTGGCTATATTTAAGAGGGAGTTAGATGCGGCCCTTGTGGTTAAGGGGATCAAAGGGTATGGAGAGAAGGCAGGTACAGGATACCGAGTTGGATGATCAGCCATGATCATATTGCATGGCGGTGCAGGCTCGAAGGGCCGAATGGCCTACTCCCGTACCTGATTTCTATGTTTCTATGTTTACAGCACCAGAGACCACGGTCCGATCCTGACTATGGGTGCTGTCTGTACAGAGTTTGTATGTTCTTCCTGTGACTGGAGTGTGTTATTTCTGAGATCAGTTTCCTCCCACACTCCAAAGACGTACATGTTTGTTGGTTAATTTGCTTGGTATAAATGTAAAATTGTCCTTTGTGTGTGTAGGATAGTTTTAGCATGCGGTGATCACTGGTTGGTGCGGATTCGGTTATGCCGGAGGGCCTGTTTTAGTGCTGTATCTCTAAACTAAACACAGCAGAGAACCACATGATTGTGAAATAATTCGAATGAAGTCATGGTTATCATCTTATTCTGCTTATAACTGCATATAACGACCATCAAATCAAAGCCGATTACGGGTTAACAATCTTCTCCTATGATTAGTTGGATCTTTCAATATTTATAATTGTAATATTTGAGGAGAACTGTTGCAAAGATGCAGAGAAATACGAGTGAGGTGACTGGGGTAGCATTTACTTCATGCTGCCCATAATCCAGTAACGTCCCGTTAGTATGGACGATTGAAAGTAATGGGAAAAAATGGCGCGAGATTGTGCAATAGTGTTTGTGCAATAGTGTTTGTGTGTGTGCAATAGTGTGTGTGTGCAATAGTGTGTGTGCAATAGTGTTTGTGCAATAGTGTTTGTGCAATAGTGTTTGTGCAATAGTGTTTGTGCAATAGTGGTTGTGCAATAGTGTTTGTGCAATAGTGTTTGTGCAATAGTGTTTGTGCAATAGTGTTTGTGCAATAGTGATTGTGCAATAGTGTTTGTGCAATAGTGGTTGTGCAGTGGTTGTGCAATATTGATTGTTGTGCAATAGTGTTTGTGCAATAGTGTTTGTGCAATAGTGTTTGTGCAATAGTGTTTGTGCAATAGTGTTTGTGCAATAGTGTTTGTGCAATAGTGTTTGTGCAATAGTGTTTGTGCAATAGTGTTTGTGCAATAGTGTTTGTGCAATAGTGTGTGTGCAATAGTGTTTGTGCAATAGTGATTGAAAGTGTGACGCTATCAGTGGCATCTATTCTTATGTGGTGCCTCTACCGATGAAACCTCATCAGTTGTGTCCCATTGTCTAATTGGCGAACTGCTTCATCTGAATATCACGGCCTTCTATAATGGATTTCTCATTGCGGGTTGAGTGAACTTCATCAGATGTATCAGATTGATACCTATCGCTATCCACTGCACTCCATTCTGATTAAGACTTTGTTACATGCATTACTCTTTGCAGGATCAGCTGCAATGTTGACTGGTCACCAATGATGGTGAGAGCAATCCAAACATGCAAAAAGTCAGCCAACATTTAGACTTCCACAGTGGAGGTGGAATCTCATATAATAGGGTGGTAAAGAAAGCTTTTGGTATGCTAGCCTTTATAAATCAGAGCATTGAGTATAGAAGCTGGGATGTAATGTTAAAATTGTACAAGGCATTGGTGAGACCAAATCTGGAGTATGGTGTACAATTTTGGTCGCCCAATCATAGGAAGGATGTCAACAAAATAGAGAGAGTACAGAGGAGATTTACTAGAATGTTTCCTGGGTTTCATAGAAACATAGAAATTAGGTGCAGGAGTAGGCCATTCAGCCCTTCGAGCCTGCACCGCCATTCAATATGATCATGGCTGATCATCCAACTCAGTACCCCGTACCTGCCTTCTCTCCATACCCCCTGATCCCCTTAGCCACAAGGGCCACATCTAACTCCCTCTTAAATATAGCCAATGAACTGGCCTCAACTACCCTCTGTGGCAGAGAGTTCCAGAGATTCACCACTCTCTGTGTGAAAAACGTTCTTCTCATCTCGGTTTTAAAGGATTTCCCCCTTATCCTTAAGCTGTGACCCCTTGTCCTGGACTTCCCTAACATCGGGAAAAATCTTCCTGCATCTAGCCTGTCCAACCCCTTAAGAATTTTGTAAGTTTCTATAAGATCCCCTCTCAATCTCCTAAATTCTAGAGAGTATAAACCAAGTCTATCCAGTCTTTCTTCATAAGACAGTCCTGACATCCCAGGAATCAGTCTGGTGAACCGTCTCTGCACGCCCTCTATGGCAATAATGTCCTTCCTCAGATTTGGAGACCAAAACCGTACGCAATACTCCAGGTGTGGTCTCACCAAGACCCTGTACAACTGCAGTAGAACCTCCCTGCTCCTATACTCAAATCCTTTTGCAATGAAAGCTAACATACCATTCGCTTTCTTTACTGCCTGCTGCACCTGCATGCCTACCTTCAAGAGTCAAGAGAGTCAAGAGTCAAGAGTCAATTTAATTGTCATTTGGACCCCTGGAGGTCCAAACGAAATGCCGTTTCTGCAGCCATACATTACACACAAATAGACCCCAGACACAACATAATTACATTTAACATAAACATCCATCACATAGCTGTGATGGAAGGCCAAATAAACTTCTCTCTCCACTGCACTCTACCCCCCCCCCCCCCGATGTCAGAGTCAAAGTCATAGCCCCCGGCTGGCGATGGCGATTGTCCCGCGGCCATTAAAGCCACGCCGGGTGGTGCGAGGTCGCACACCGGGTCTTGATGTTGGAGCCCCCGGTGTGCGCTCGCAGAGTCCGCGGCCATTCCAGCCGCGCGGGGCAGTGGTGTCAGGCCCCGCTCCAGGAGCTCTTCGACCCCGCAACTCGGGCGGGAGAAGTCGCCGCCGCAGAAGCCCCGAAAAGCGGTCTCTCTCTAGGGACCCGCGGGCTCCCGGCGCCGTCGTCCACAGACCTGCAGAGAGCCTCCGACTCTCCGGTAGCAGCAGCAGCAGCAGCAGCGGCAGCAGCAGCAACAGCATCAGCAGCAGCATCAGCAGCAGCAGCGCTCCTCCACCGCTCCAGACTCGGCCAGCTCCTCGACGGCAACGGTGAGTCGACACCTGAATCCCCGGTCTCTTCCCGTTGGAGGCCGCTCCTCGTTGCGGCCTCAACGACGACTGAGACCCGACGAGAAAAGGTCGGGTCTCCAGTGCAGGGAGAGATTCAAAAAGTTTCCCCCCCGCACTCCCACCCCACACCCGACCCCCCACACACACACCCCAACATAAATAACAAACACTGAAAACAGACACAAATAATAAAAACGCGGACAGGCTGCAGAGGCCGCTGCTGGCCAGAGCCGCGCCGCCTACCGGAAAATGACTGGTGTACCATGACACCCAGGTCTCGCTGCATCTCCCCCTTTCCCAATTGGCCACCATTTAGATAATAGTCTGCTTTCCCGTTTTTGCCACCAAAATGGATAACCTCACATTTATCCACATTAAACTGCATCTGCCAAACATTTGCCCATTCACCCAGCCTATCCAAGTCACCTTGCAGTCTCCTAGCATCCTCCTCACAGCTAACACTGCCCCCCAGCTTAGTGTCATCAGCAAACTTGGAGATATTGCCTTCAATTCCCTCATCCAGATCATTAATATATATTGTAAATAGCTGGGGTCCCAGCACTGAGCCTTGGGGTACCCCACTAGTCACTGCCTGCCATTGTGAAAAGGACCCGTTTACTCCTACTCTTTGCTTCCTGTTTGCCAGCCAGCTCTCTATCCACATCAATACTGAACCCCCAATGCCTTGTGCTTTAAGTGTGTATACTAATCTCTTATGTGGGACCTTGTCGAAAGCCTTCTGGAAGTCCAGATACACCACATCCACTGGTTCTCCCCTATCCACGCTACTAGTTACATCCTCGAAAAATTCTATAAGATTCGTCAGACATGATTTACCTTTTGTAAATCCATGCTGACTTTGTCCAATGATTTCACCACTTTCCAAATGTGCTGCTATCCCATCTTTAATAACTGACTAGCAGTTTCCCCACTACCGATGTTAGACTAACTGGTCTGTAATTCCCCATTTTCTCTCTCCCTCCCTTCTTAAAAAGTGGGGTTACGTTTGCTACCCGCCAATCTTCAGGAACTACTCCAGAATCTAAAGAGTTTTGAAAGATTATTACTAATGCATCCACTATTTCTGGAGCTACTTCCTTAAGTACTCTGCGATGCAGCCTATCTGGCCCTGGGGATTTATCGGCCTTTAATCCATTCAATTTACCCAACACCACTTCCCGGCTAACCTGGATTTCACTCAATTCCTCCAACTCCTTTGACCCGCGGTCCCCTGCTATTTCCGGCAAATTATTTATGTCTTCCTTAGTGAAGACGGAACCAAAGTAGTTATTCAATTGGTCCGCCATATCCTTGTTCCCCATGATCAACTCACCTGTTTCTGACTGCAAGGGACCTACATTTGTTTTAACTAATCTCTTTCTTTTCACATATCTATAAAAACTTTTGCAGTCAGTTTTTATGTTCCCTGCCAGTTTTCTTTCATAATCTATTTTCCCTTTCCTAATTAAGCCCTTTGTCCTCCTCTGCTGGTCTTTGAATTTCTCCCAGTCCTCTGGTATGCTGCTTTTTCTGGCTAATTTGTACGCATCATCCTTCGCTTTGATACTATCCCTGATTTCCCTTGTTATCCATCGATGTACTACCTTCCCTGATTTATTCTTTTGCCAAACTGGTATGAACAATTTTTGTAGTTCATCCATGCAGCCTTTAAATGTCTTCCATTGCATATCCACCGTCAACCCTTTTATAATTAATTGCCAGTCAATCTTGGCCAATTCGCGTCTCATACCCTCAAAGTTACCTTTCTTTAAGTTCAGAACCATTGTTTCTGAATTAACAATGTCACTCTCCATCCTAATGAAGAACTCAACCATATTATGGTCACTCTTGCCCAAGGGGGCACGTACAACAAGATTGCTAACTAACCCTTCCTCATTACTCAATACCCAGTCTAAAATAGCCTGCTCTCTCGTTGGTTCCTCTACATGTTGATTTAGATAACTATCCCGCATACATTCCAAGAAATCCTCTTCCTCAGCACCCCTGCCAATTTGATTCACCCAATCGATATGTAGATTGAAGTCACCCATTATAACTGTTTTGCCTTTGTCGCACGCATTTCTAATTTCCTGTTTGATACCATCTCCAACTTCACTACTACTGTTAGGTGGCCTGTACACAACACCCACCAGCGTTTTCTGCCCCTTAGTGTTTCGCAGCTCTACCCATACCGATTCCACATCCTCCAAACTAATGTCCTTCCTTTCCATTGCATTAATCCCCTCTCTAATCAGTAACGCTACCCCACCTCCTTTTCCTTTCTCTCTATCCCTCCTGAATATTGAATATCCCTGGATGTTCAGCTCCCAGCCTTGGTCACCCTGGAGCCATGTCTCCGTGATCCCAACTATATCATAGTCATTAATAGCTATCTGCACATTCAACTCATCCACCTTATTACGAATGCTCCTTGCATTGAGACACAAAACCTTCAGGCTTGTTTTTACAACAGGCTTGTTTTTACAATTATGTTGAAAAGTGGCCCTTTTTGATTTTTGCCCTGGTTTTGTCTGCCTGCCACTTTTACTTTTCACCTTGCTACCTATTTCTTCTACCCTCATTTTACACCCCTCGGTCTCTACGCTCACACATTTAAGAAACCCTTTCCCTTTAACTCCATCCTCCACTATCCCATTCAACACCCCACCCCCCTTATTCAGTTTAAAGCCACCCGTGTAGCAGTGGCAAACCTGCCTGTCAGAATGCTGGTCCCACACCTGTTAAGATGCAGTCCGTCCCTTTTGTACAGTTCCCCCTTACCCCAAAACAGATCCCAGTGATCTAAGAATCTAAATCCCTGCCCCGTGCACCAGTACCTCAGCCACATGTTCAGGTCCCGTATCTCCCTGTTCCTGCTCTCGCCAGCACAGGGAACTGGAAGCAAACCGGAGATAACAACCCTGGAGGTCCTGCTTTTCAACATTTTTCCGAGCTCTCTAAAATCACGCTGCAGAATATTCATCCCCTTTTTTCCGACATCGTTTGTGCCGACATGCACTACCACTTCCGGATGTTCACCTTCGCCCTTGAGGATTTTCTGCACTCTGTCCGTGACATCCTGGATCCTGGCACCGGGAAGGCAGCACACCATCCTCGCATCCCGTCTGTTGCCGCAGAAACCCCTGTCCGTACCTCTCACGATGGAGTCTCCCACTACAATGGCCTGCCTGCCTTAGGCCGTTTTGGTTTTGGCTCAACAGCCCTATTCGCATTGCAAGCCAGTCCGCCGCTCACGTCTTCTGTCCCAACAGCTTCTAAGCGGATGAACCTGTTTACAAGAGGTACACCACCCGGGGACGTTGGCATTCCATGCTTCCCTCCCTTTCTCACTGTCTCCCACCTTCTCTCTTCCAGTACCTTAGGTGTAACAATCGTACTGTAGGACTTGTCGAGGAACGACTCCGTTTCTCGTACGAACCGGAGGTCATCCACTTGCTTCTCCAGTTCCCCAACAAGGCCCTTCAGGAGCTCTACCTGGATGCACTTCTCGCACTTGTAGCAGCCAGAGGCACCAGCGGTGTCCTTGACCTCCCACATACTGCAAGCATCGTACTGAATCAGCTTGCCTGACATCTCCTTCTTTCGTCTCTACCTCTCAAGCGTATTGCGTGGTCTCCTCTCCAAAGACTCACACTTTTCTCACAGGGCCGCTCACTCACTGCCGCTCGCTAAGAGCTGCCCTGCTTAAATTGACTGATAAATTGCCTGATTTACCAATTTACAAAGCAAATTCCTCAGTTTTCAACTGTTTTCACCCCTCTGACTCACTTCTCTCCTCCCACTTGGGCTAGAGCCAATCAGTCGTATCTCTTGCTAATCTGCTGCTGCTGTTGTTCCTCCCAAATCTACAGCAGTTCTCAACAACTAAGTTACAGAGAAAGGTTGAATAAGTTAGGTCTTTATTCTCTGGAGCGCAGAAGGTTGAGGGGGGACTTGATAGAGGTCTTTAAAATGATGAGAGGGATAGACAGAGTTGATGTGGACAAGCTTTTCCCTTTGAGAATAGGGAAGATTCAAACAAGAGGACATGACTTCAGAATTAAAGGACAGAAGATTAGGGGTAACATTAGGGGAACTTCTTTACTCAGAGAGTGGTAGCGGTGTGGAATGAGCTTCCAGTGGAAGTGGTGGAGGCAGGTTCGGTGGTATCATTTAAAAATAAATTGGATGGGCATGTGGATGAGAAGGGAATAGAGGGTTATGGTATGAGTGCAGGCAGGTGGGACTAAGGGACAATAATTGTTCGGCACGGACTTGTAGGGCCGAGATGGCCTGTTTCCGTGCTGTAATTGTTATATGGTTATATGGAGCCGCTCCAAAGTAAGTGCGTTGTGTGTAGAGGTCGCCGCAGTTTACTCAAGGTGGTAATCATCAAATATACTGTGTAAAGGACAACTGATATTTTTTTGGTTACTGACTCTCTGCGAAAGTACAAATGTTTACTGGAGCCAGAGACATAGAGCACAGAAACAGGTCTTTCAGCCCAATTCATAACTGCCTACCCAGATAGCATTTTTTTTAATCTAACAGGTCAGAAAGGACAAAAATATGAAATAAAAGAAACTATTAAAATAGTAAATGTGCTATAAATGTATAAGCAGCCACAAACTATCACTGTCACAGGGAAGAACGTGCAATGACAAACTTTCTCATCAACACAAACATCACAAAGCAGTAAAAAACTGTCCAACCTAGGATAAAAACTGTGGATCTTAATGCTGGAAGATATTATTGTTAGCAGACGGAAATGTTTGTCCTTACCTTTAAGCAGTTGTATCCGATAATGCAGAGGAAAGAGAGCAGTGTGTGAAGAATTGAGAGGATTTTCAAAGTTGGTGCCATATAACCTGTACTCTCTTCAATGACAAAATATACCAATGAATCGTCATCTTCCTCCTCCTCTTCTTCATCACCATTTCCATTTCCAAAGCCATTGCTCATCATTTCATCGTTAAAACCTGATCCTTCAAAGTCTTCCTCATCTTCAAGCACTGACACCTTCCATGCACAAAATAAATATCAATCACTTGTCAATGTTTTAAGAATTACCTAAACAGGCTATGTTAAACAACTGGTCACGTTTTTCTCTGACCATTTTTCATCCATCAATGGTGACTGTGTTTAATTTAGGAAGAAGGTTGGAAGAGGGAAGTGTAATGGATCCTTGAGGCACACTTTCGAAAGAAAGATTTGCATTAATAGAACACGATCATTTCTTGTCGTGTCCTAAAATACATTGCAGCGAGTTGAATATTTTTTCAGATTGTTGCTATTAGCAAATGTTGTAACAACTCAGCAGACAAACTATCCAGTCATTTATTATAAAACTATTGAGAAAGGAAGAGGCGGAGACAATAGGCTATGGGAGAGCTGGGAAGGAGAGGGGAAGGAAGGAGAAAGCAAGGACTGCCTGAAATTGGAGAAGTCAATGTTCATACCGCTGGGGTGTAAACTACCCAAGCAAAATATGAGGTGCTGCTCCTCCAATTTGCAGTGGGACTCACTCTGGCCATGGAAGAGGCCCAGGACAGAAAGGTCAGATTCAGAATGGGAGGGGGAGTTGAAGTGCTGAATCACCGGGAGATCAGGTTGGTTAATGCGAACTGAGCGGAGGTGTTGGGCGAATCGATCGCCAAGCCTGCGCTTGGTCTCATCGATGTAGACCAGTTGACACGTAGAACAGTGGATGCAATAGATGAGGATGGAGGAGATGCAGGTGAACTTTTGCCTCACATGGAATGACTGCTTGGGTCCTTGGATGGAGTCGAGGGGGGAGGTAAAGCGACAAGCACCTATTCCTTTGCTCCGTAGATGCTGCCTCACCCGCTGAGTTTCTCCAGCATTTTTGTCCACCTTCGATTTTTCCAGCATCTGCAGTTCTTTCTTTAAGAAAATGTTGAGGTGTGGCAGGAGGATCCAGGAATGAACCCAAAGCTAGGAAGTGGAGAGTGACCTTGACTTTAACGTCCATGGGTAAAGCATTCAGGGTAAATGTGAGATTCCGTGCTCGAGATCAAAGTGGGCGACAGAGTTCAGAAAGAAAAATAGCACGAGTGCTGCAAGGCTTTGAATAGCAGTTTCAGAGGAAATAAGGTTGAAATCCAGTGGTTCAATGGCAAGTGCGAACCATTGCCAGTGAGGTGAGGAATCATACCAAAATACATTTTGGACATTATTAATGTTCATATCATTTGGGGGAGATTAAAAGAAAGAAGTTTGCTGGTATACATAAAAATCCCACTAATATATCAGATTTTCCTATCCTAAGATACCAAACAAATACATGGAATATCATTCCATTCTGGGTAATGCCTGTATCCAAGTGGATAACATTTTTTTTTTGCCGTAGCCTTAAGGACTGTTTAGGATTTTGTACTTCAGCAACACATAATATAATTTAGGATTCCAAGCCACTTCATTGGAACATTATTGACCAAAATGTGACTGAAGACTTTGTGTTGAGGTTGGGATAGGGGCATATTGTTATAAAGGATAAATTATGTGATATGAAGGAAATAATAGATTTAATCCTGGAACTCCCTATCCAATAGCAGTGGGAGAACACCTTCTCCAGAAGGACTGCAGCAGTTCAAGAAGGTAGTTCACCACCACATTCTCTGGAGCAATTAGGATCGGGCTATAAATATCTGGTTACAAGTGTTATCTGTAACCTTAAGAAAAATCTTGAAGGGCCTGTCCCACTTGCGCAACTTTTTCGGCGACTGCTGGCACCCGTCGTTACAGGTCGCCGAAAATTTTCAACATGTTGAAGATCCAGTGGCACAAGGTAACCAGATCAGCGGCAACTACTCACAACCATACAGGCTTCACCCGGCAACATGTCACCAGGGTGTCGCCTGTATGGTTGTGACTAATCTCCTAGTCACCCAAAGAGTTGTTGTGTCTTTCTGATCGCCGCTGAATTTTGAACATGTTGAAAATTCTCGGCGACCTATGACGGGTGCCGGCAGTCGCCGAAAAAGTTATTACTTTAATATTTGATACTAACAGTGAAATTTGGAGAATTCCTAGTTATCAGCCAAACTGTTCCACGTGTGATTTCATCCTTTTGATGCTCAACTTACCTTATAGAAGAGGAGGATAAAGTTGATTGCAAATGCCACAAACAGAGCCAGGAAGCGGAGATTATAGAAATTTCTTGACAGGTAATTCTAGTTAAAAGATGCAAAGAAATATTATTTATTCCATGCTATAGTTATATTAGTAACTGCACCTAACATCTAAATTCATCAACATCTAAATTCTAACATCAACCAACTTCTAAATTCTTCACTTATATCTAATTATAATCAATAAGAATAAACAAACACAATTTTATTTCCTCTGTGAAAGTCTGCTGAAGGGTCCTTGACCAAAAACTAACTCCATTTCTCTTTCCACACGAGGAACTGCTAGGACTGACCACATTTTTAAGAGCTCTTTATACTTACCAAGAGCTTTGTCTTATAATTTTCAAACTCGTTCCAGAACTCCATCACTGCTTCTGGTTCCACCTTTTTCCTCTCCATCTTGGCTTTTTTTCTTGCCTTTTTTGCTAGTGTAGAAACTTCTTCTTTTTCTTCTTTTTCTCCATCAGCCTTTTCTATTTCTTCTGGCTTTCCTTTCCCTTCCGCCTCTCCTTTCTCTTCCGTTTCTGCTTTTTCTTCTGGCTCTCCTTTTTCTCCTGGTTTTTCTTCCTGTTCTGCCGGGAGTTCAACCACCTCTTTTTCTTTCATATCCATCTCCGCCTTCTCACCATTCTCGATGCTTTAGAATGCAGAATCAGCAATATCATTCAATGATGCAACACTTAAGGTGCCAAACAATGATTAAGATGACAATTGCAGAATACGGCAGGACAAAATAGCAGATGCTTTTAACTACTGATATTTCCTGCCATAGCATGCAACTCAACGGAACACGACTTTCAGAGCAGAGTACAACTCCTCCATGCTACGATTGCCCAGAGTATTGCCCAACAACCAAACTCAAATTGTGTTGATGATACAATGAACTCATGAACAGCTAAGTTGACGGCTGCCAAGTTTCTGTATAATAAATATGGTTTTACACCTGAAAGGCACTAACCGAATGAAATACAATTTGAGCATTAATAAATAGTGGACAATATTTTAAAAAAGCAGAGATTTTTCTTATCTCCATTTAAGATAAGAGGTCTTTAGAGGTTTTTAAAATGATGAGAGGGATAGACAGAGTTGATGTGGACAAGCTTTTCCCTTTGAGAATAGGGAAGATTCAAACAAGAGGACATGACTTCAGAATTAAGGGACAGAAGTTTAGGGGTAATATGAGGGGGAACTTCTTTACGCAGAGAGTGGTGGCAGTGTGGAATGAGCTCCCAGTGGAAGTGGTGGAGGCAGGTTCATTGGTATCATTTAAAAATAAATTGGATAGGCATATGGATGAGAAGGGAATGGAGGGTTATGGTATGAGTGCAGGCAGGTGGGACTAAGGGGAAAAAAAATTTGTTCGGCATGGACTTGTAGGGCCGAGATGGCCTGTTTCCGTGCTGTAATTGTTATATGGTTATATGGTTATGGTTATCTGCTGCATTCTGACGAATGTATTAAAAGATAAAAATACTTACTCTGCTTTCTCTGCTTCAGTCTTGAGTTGCTGTTCAGACTTGATATCCAGCTGAAGTTGCTGTTGGTAAAAGTGTCATTTGATGACTGCTATGATAATTGAGGAAAATAATATTTCTCAATGACCTTACTACTAGGTCCAGGTAATAACAATGGGTTGAAGATTATCTTTTCAACAGTAATGTCAAGATAATGTTGAGTGTCACTAATCCAGCCTGAGCAGTGGGATAATTTTGAAAAGGAATTTCTGACATTTAAATGTCACTTTGCTCAGTCTGTGAAGAAGTTGAGAAAGAAAAATGTACAATCTTATTATTTATATGTACAAACCATGGAACTGCAGATGCTGATTTACAGAAAAAGACACAAAGTGCTGGAGTAACAATGGGTCAGGCAGCATCTCTAGAGAATGGATAGGTGATGTTTCGGGTCAGGACACTTTTTGAGACAGGAAGGGTCCCGACCCAAAACCTTCATTCACCTATCAATATTCTCCAGAGATGCTGTCTGAACTGCAAGCTCCTCCAGCACTTTGTGTCTTTTCTTGTTATTTATATATTCATTTTCAGGATTAGGTGATTTCTGTTTACTGCACAATACGTTGAACTATCAATTCACAAATAAAAGATACATCATTGCTAACAATAATCCGATATCCTCATTTTGAAACTAAAGGGCCTGTCCCACCAGCATGCGGCAAGCGCGACCTAACGTGGTCGCTTGAGCCGTATGGCCTCGCGGGGCCAGTCCCACTTCGATCGCTGGAGCCGTATGGAGTAGTGCGGGGCTGGTCCCGACATCGCGCGGGGCTCCGAAATACTGACACTGTCCAAAAATTCCGCGCGGCAACGACCTGTCGGCCCGCAGTCGCATTGAGGCCGTACACAGCACCTCGACGGGCGCACGCATGGTCTCGACGCCGTACACAGCGTCTCGACGTGCTGTTGCGTGATGTCATAACCGCCCGACGCCATGCAACGTCCAAATTCAGTCAGCCCGCCTCCTGCACAGCTGATTGGTGAGTATGATGTCGGGTCCAGCCCCGCACAACTCCAGACGGCTCCGCGCTAGACGCATGCAATCGCATGTTGGTGGGACAGGCCCTTAAATCTGAGATTAGATTTTGATCGTTTTTATCTGGATTACAGCACACGGTACTTACCCTGACCTTCCTAAAACTAGGTGGTGTTCCCTCTGGGGTTGGAGGCTCAACTGCTGCAGATTCCACAATGTCACCAAGTCCTAGGTTGGATTCAGGTGAACCCATCCTTAACTGGCCACTTTCCCTCTTTGCATCAGGCTTCTCGGCTGTTTCTTCATCTTTAGCTTGATCATCAAACTCAGACTGGACTGCAGTGTCTTCAACCTCTGTCTTACTAATGTCAGGAAGATCAGCGTGAACCTCATCCTGAGTAGGATCAGGCATACTAGCCAGGAGTTCTGTGACTGTCAAATGTTTAGCTCCTTCAACTAAGCCACCCCCAAATAAGGTATTCCATACTATCATGAAGAAACCACTACAGATACTGTAGATAAACTGCAAAATGCCTATAAACAAAGTCCAAAAGAAGGACACCAGAGACATCACAATCTCTTTAATTGTCATCTTCTTTAGTTTTCTATACCTCTTCCTTACATTCTTAAATGTGAATATTTTAAAAAAGTCGACAATGGAGCTAAAGAATCCCGAAAAAGCAGATGGTGCTTCAGCTGGAGAAGATATTTTCTCAGCCTCTGTTCCTTCAGCATTTTCTTCTTCCTCTTCTTCTTCTTCTGACTTTTCTCCCTCATCTGCTTCCGAGATCTTTGAAGCGATTTGCATCTCAAAAATGGTGTCTTCACAGAAGTTGACAAAAAATTCCATCTTCTCAGATTCTCGACCTTCATTCACCACATCAAAGATAAACTGCCGCTTCGACTCTTTCACCTGAGGCATCTCCCACTGTGTTTTATTGGCCTCACTAATCTCAAAGTAAATGCGCTCTATCCTCTTACTGGCGCCCATGATCTCGATGCGGCCTAGGAAAGGCTGGAAATAATTGAGAATACTTTCTGCTAATGCCAAGAAGTTTTGAAGTCTTGTATCATGAGGGACATGCTCAGACAGATTAGTGAGTAGCACAGCTACGTTAAAACCTATGTCCTTGGCTGGCTCCTGGAACCGGTTAGCAAATTCCTCATAGTTTATCATTTCATTCTCATCCGCTTCTGAGCATGAAAGTAAGAACTGGATCTCAGAAGATGTGTATTGCTTCTGACTGTCCATTGCTTTCTGAAAATCCTTCTTCGAGATAAGTCCTCTGGGGTCAGTTACATAATCTTTAAATGCATCAGAAGCCACAATGTCCTTTAGTTTCAAGAACATATCAAAGAACTTTAGGATCATTTCAACATTGCTTGAAGACTCGACCAACATATCCACCATTTGCTTTGCAATCGTTCCGTTCACAACATTTCCTGAAAATAACAAACAAGGAAAGATATCATTGTCATCACCTATTCTAGTGGCAGTTCACATAAATCACATTCAATATAAACTATCAAAAGTCATAGTTTATATCTCTCATTCAACCCTCATATTCATGTTCATTAAAAACTAGGAAGGACAAGAAGCTAAGAAAATGTGGATCTTCTAATTTCTATTGGAATACAGCACACGGTACTTACCCTGACCTTCCTAAAACTAGGTGGTGTTCCCTCTGGGGTTGGAGGCTCAACTGAAAATTCCTATTTCCTTACGACATAGGAATGCGGCCATTTCAGCGCACTGAATACATACTGTAGCTCACATATATACTTTCCCCACTATTTATTTTTCCTGTAACCTATTCTCTCCCCAATCCCATCAATTCCACTCAGATTCTACTAATCATGTTCTCAATGGCTAATTTAACCTACCAGCCCACATCGTCTTTGGAATGTAAAAGGAAAGCAGAGCACTTGAGAAAATCCAAGTGGGCATAGTGAAAATGAGCAAACTTCACAAGTTTCAGTTAACCCGGAGATGTTTGAGCTGCGAGGCAGCAGTTTAGGATCATCAGGTTCTGCTAATTACTGATAGTCTTATTCAATGATGGTCTGAGTTCAGGAAACTACCATTCGCAATGTGGGTTGGGTGGAGATAAGAAATGATAAAGACAAGATGTAATTGGTTGGTGGGGTGTGTAAGCTCCCAATGGTACATCAGGAGGAAATGACTGGAACTTATCAGGTAGAGGATATTAAAATAATAGACTTAAAAACTTAAGATAACAAGTTAATTAAATGTTTCGGGATAGTTTCTTGGTGTATGATAAAGGATATTATAAAGGTTGTGTGAAACGTGAACAGAAATGGTGAACTTTGCTGTACATTTAAAAAATGAAAAGGAGTTAGATTTGGTCCTATAGAAATGTGCCTGGGGAGTTCATAATGGAAAACACTTGCATTCTCTATAGTGAAGGCTATTGCAAATAATTCATCTTGAATGTTTGCATTATCATTCACTATGGAGGATAAAAATAACATTTAATTTAATAACTTTCAATTGGGAATTTCATGGGACGAACGTAAGAAAATTCCAATCATTGGGGAAATGGTTCCAGGCAAATTACTGGAGTTGAAAGTGGGGCTTCGTGGCAGGGTCTTCAATCGGACCCAACTATACTCACTGAATCTACAGCGCTTTGTCGATTTTTATTTATAGCGTTTGACCTTTGAAAAATCCTCTGATTCCTTGCATTTTACGGAATACCAAACTCGCTTATTGGAAAGCGAGCAAAGAAGATGTTACCTGGACTGCACATTAATGTAGCTTGATCATTGGCTTCATGATTGAAATGTTATGGTGCAGATCGCAAAATTTGCCATCTTTTTCACGATGGAATGTTGTAATACGTTTGCAGATGACATGAAAACAGGTGGTTTCAGAGATAGTGAAGTGGTTATTAAGAATTACAGCAGGATTTTGATTAGCTGGCATGTGTGCTGAGGAATGGGCTAATGAAGTTTAATTCAGGTAAGTGTTAAGCATTGCATTCTAGGACATTGAACTAGGGTAGGACGTTGACAGTGAACAGCAGGATCCTGGGGAATGTTGTAGAGCAGAGTGATCTAGGAGTACATTTACATAGTTCCCTGATGTAAAGCAGAGTACTCGGAGTACAACTGCATGGTTTCCCAAAAGTGTCAACGCAGCAAGATAAAGTGGTGAAGGCAGCTTTTGGCACATTGGCCATCATCAGTCTGAAACTGAGTATAGAAATTGGGACATTATGTCGTGCAAGACGTAGTTGAAGCTGCTTGGAATGTCGTGCTCAATTTTGGTCACTTGCTGTAGGAAAGGGTGCAGAAAAGATTTCCGAGGTTGTTGCCAGGACTCGAATGCCTGAGCTATAAGGGAGTGATTGGGAAGCTAGGGTATTATGTCTTGGAAGACATGAGGCTAAGGGCTGCTTTTGTAGAGGTGTATAAAATCATGAGGGGAATAAATAGGGCAAATACACAGAATGTTGTTCCTATGGCAAGGGATGGAAGAACTAGAAAGCACAGGTATAAAGTGAGAGGGAGAAGAATTAATTGGAAACGGAGGGGCAACATTTTCACACAGAGGTTGGTGGGTATATGGAATTAGTTGCCAGAAGGAGGAGTGAAGTACAATAATAACTAAAAGACATTTGGACAGGTACGTGGATAGGAAAAGTTTAAAGAGCTGTGGACCATAAGTGATGGGGCATCTTGGTCCGTATGGATGAGTTAGACCAAAGGACCTATTTTTGTGCTGCAAGACTCTGTGACACTAAATGAGGCATCAACTGGAATGAATACCTAAATTATTCCATATTCACATATGATAAGAATAATTTTAATATATCTCTTCAGTCCTGGCAGCCACTGGTGGCACAATTAGTTCTGCCATATAGAAACTCTGGTGATGTGGTAATATTTACAATAGCCAGTATGAGCAAGAACTTGTCAGACTAAATGGACTTTAGCTTGTTTTATAGTTGCCTTTTAGAATGAGCATCCTTTCCCCATTTCAACACAAAGAATGTATTGCTGTATTTACCTTCCAGTAATGAAAGTAGCATTACCACCATGTCTTTCTGCAAGTCCAAGAGCTCCTTCAACAATTCAATCTGGCTAGAATCCTGTTAATAAATGTAAAACTGTTAAGAAACAACTTCATTGCCGACATTTTACTACACAGTAATACCGTAAGAATATTCATCTGAATGAGGGAAAGTTATGTTTTGCACTATGAAATCTGATTGTGATGACAAACATTGTTAATCATAATTTTCCTGTGTAGTACACCTGTTAAACTAATTGGAGGTAGTGGATAATTTTGTTCACCAAACAAAAATGCCACAATAATAAAAAGGAACATAAAAACCACCAATGACATCCGAGCAACATTTCAGACTCGGGATGATCTGCCCTTTTTTTTTTAAGAATTCCAGAGACACAACAACATAAATATATTTTGGGAAACAATATGGGTTAATGTCCTCCTAAAGAACAAAGATTGTATGAAGCAAAAGTTAACTTTGTACACACAATTCTATTCCATGCACTGTGGAAAATCAGAGGAACAAAGATGTGTTGAGGTACATGGATAGGAAAGGCTCAGAGGGATATGGGCCAAATGTGGGGAAAGGGGACTAGTTTGTGGGTAATTGGCGGCACTGCAGCCAAACATCGCGGCCTTTGCTGGGGATCGACCAGGAGCTCCATCGCGGGGACCTGCGGGACTTACCATCACGGAGCTAGCGATCCCTGTTGGGGGGTGGTCTTACAACCGTGGGAGCCTGCGAGACTTTAACATCACGGAGCCTGTTGTCTCTGGTTAGAGACTGACATCAGGGACTCCAAGCCGCAAGATTTTCAACCGCCCCGACGCGGGGGTTTTGATCGCCCTGGCGCGGGATTTTCGATTGCCCTGACGTGGGAGTTTCAATCGCCCCAACGCGGGGGGTTTCGACTGCCGGCTACGGGAGCTTCGATTACCCCGACTGCGGATGGTACGACTGCCCCAACCGCGTGAGAATAAAGAGGAAGGAAATTGGAACTCCAGTGAGGAACGTGGGGAATCCGCTGTGGTGGATGTTTATGTCACTTTTTTATGTAGTTGCGTGTCTTGTTGCTTTTTTTTCGGGATGGCTGTACGGTAATTCGAATTTCACCGTACCTTAATTAGTACATGTGGCAATAAACTGACCTCAACCTTAGATGGGGCATCTTAGTCGGCATGGACAAGTTCTGCTGAAGGGTCTATTTCCATGCATTATGACTTCATAACACAAAATTATTAGGAGTCTAAAATTGGACTTGAATGCAACAAAATATTTCAATGATAAAGGTACTGGAGGGATATGCTCACTGCAAAATCCTCTAAATCCACTAGAAAGATAAATGATCCAACATCAGGATCCTCTCCTAACCCTTTGTCTCCAGCACTGAAACCTTCATTTGGCTCCGTTGGGTTTGGTCACACTAGTTGCATTCCCCAGAATCTATTTTGAATTCTTAAACACCCTATTGTGATATCCAACATTGAAACAAATGACCAGGTGGAGATAGGAAAAGGTCCAAGGATAGAACATGGAACAGCACAGGAACTGCCCCTTCGGCCCATAATGTCTGTACAAAACATGATGCCAAATGAATCCTGCCTGTACATCACCCATGCCCCACCATATCCATGCGCCTCTTAAACATCACCATCATATCTGCTTTCATCGCAATCCCTGGCAGTGGGTTCCAGACACTCTGATTTCTGTGTAAAAAAACTGCCCCGCACATCTCTTTTAAACATTCCTCCTCTAACCTTAAAGATATGCCCTCTACTTTTTGACATGTCCACCCTGGGAAAAGCTTTCTGACCGTCAAACCAATCTATACCTCTCATTATTTTATATACTTGTATCAGGTCTCCTAATCCAAGTTTGTCGTCTTCCCCTTATAGTTACTACCCTCTAATCCAGGCAGTATTCTGGTGAATCTCTTCTGAAAAGCCTCCACACCCTGCCTGCAGTGGGGCCACCAAAACTGCACATAATACTTCAGTTATTGCATGGCCAACATTCTATAACGATGCAATATACTCAATGGCCCAATTGATAAAAAAATGCATACCATAGACCTTACTCACCACTCTTTCACTACTTGTGTTGCCACTTTCAGAGAGCTATGGACTTGGACCCCAAGTTCCCTCTGTTCAGGGTCTTGCCATTACCTGTACACATTCCCTTTACACTCAATCTTCCCAAGAGCAGCCCCTCACAAACGCTCGGATTAAGTTATATCTGCCATTTCCCCACCCTTATCTGCAACAGATCAAAATCCTGCTCTAACCTTTGAGAGCCTTCCTCACTGTAACCAATGTTGCCGTTGTATGCAAACTTACTAAGTAACCCATCTACATTTATTTCTAAGTTGTTCATTTATATCATGAACAATAGAAATCTTAGCACGTGTCACAGACTTTCACTCTTTCACCAATACCCTTTATGGATGTTAAAGACCTGCCTGAAAAATGCATGATTCCTACTGATTTATGAGAATCTCTGGCACAAATTGTTCAAAGTGAAGCACAATCTGGGATGACAAACCTGAAGCCCATCAAAAACAGCAGTAATAGTGCACCACCTCACTAACTGCAAACCCATCTGCCTTGACAGGCACTTCCAGCCCCATCTGTACTGGAGACTACAGATTCTACATGTCTCAGAACACCACAAAACCAGAATGAAAGCACAATCAAAGGGAATCCTGCAAGCAATTCTTGCCTAAGAGTGCCAAGAGAGTTATCAAGGTAAAGAGGTGCATCAGATTTTTTGCCATACCATGAAGGAACAGGAAAATTGCACTTGAACAGCCTTACAATTAGCTGACAAATAAGGTGCGCAGTTGTTTATGAGAGAAGTGTCTGACGGATGAAATGGACATGTAAAAATGATCACATTTCCCTCCAAAATTGTCATTTATCTTTAAGACATGAGATACAACAAAGATGGGTGTCTATTACCTTATCTGTTTAATCTAGTACTCAGCAAATATTAAACACACCCACCTGAGCAGTAAAATACATTATTATATTTGATCCAAATAATTTTTTTAATGAAAGTAAATGAAAGAGAATGAACTGACACATTATAAAAATATCAGAACAAACTATGAAAAGAAGACATTTAAAATTGCAATTACTTTGATGCATAATACAAAAGTACTACATTTTGACATATACATGTTCAACTGCAGAAGTTTGAGGAAGATCCAGTGGACTAGCCTTCCTCTTTGAAAACTCTCTTCAGAAAGATTGATCCTGTTTTTACCATTGCAGAAAATATGGAACTCCAATGGGCAATGGTCTACGAGAGAAATTTGGCCACTGAGAGTTGTAGCTCCTAGCACTCATAAATTGGAAGGCCAAAGAGGTGCAGAGGCACAACTTGTCAGGGAAGGTACTTTGTGACCAATGATAATTATACAACATTGAACATATTGATATCAATCATAATCAAATATCAAACCAGATTTGTGCTTTGTTGTAAAGAGTAACATAGACAATGGAATATCAACAAAAGATGATGACCATGACTCAGTAAGGCTGATATCGCAATATAAGAATTTGATGCTGCTCGTTCAACTTTCATCTTGCTTCATTCAAGTAGTGCAAGCCAGAGCCATGACAATTTTGAGGGCACTAAAGAGTTAAGCAAATGGCTCACACGAACCAAGGATAAGGCACTGGTGACGACTAAAGGAGTTTGATGTTACTGAGTCAAGGAACTTGCTTACATGAGTAGAAACTTACTTACATTGCTTTGCAATCACTTGATAGGGCTATCAGTAAAATGGAAACTTTACAGTATATGAGCCAACTGAAGCAAAAATCATATGCCTCATTTATCACCAAAAGGGGAAATGATTTTGGAAAATTGGTGAGTCAATCAGACAGAGAGTAATGGAAAAGTGTTTGATCCCACAATAGGATAATTGTCTGAGACTGTTGCCAGGACTTAGCCTCCAGAAGTGCACAAATAAAGAGGCAGACTTGCTTCCGACCAAGCAACAGGAAAATTGTAGATGCGCAGGCATCTGTAGTCCATGAAAATGAAAACTCTGCAGATGTTGCAAATCCAGAATATATCTTTCAGGTTAACTAAAAAGGCTTCACATTTATTGAAAAAATCAGGTGGGCAGGGGGGGGGTGGGCCGAGGTGGGCAGGGGGGCGGGGGGGGGGGGGGGGGGGGGGGGGGGGGGGGGGGGGGGGGGGGGGGGGGGGGGGGGGGGGGGGGGGGGGGGGGGGGGGGGGGAGGGGGGGGGGGAGGGGGGGGGAGCCTGTACATAGTGACGTCTATAGCGGCAAATGCGGAGGTTCAAGGCCCCGACCACGGGAGAACAAAGGAGGAAGATTAACTGCACTTTATTCCCTTCCAATGCAGTGAGAAATGCTCAGAAATAGTGGATGTTTATGTTGAAATCAATTGGTGCATGTGAACTTGAATTTGAAGTAAATTATCTACGGTAGTAACTTACAGTGTATGTCTCATTAACAGTAAGAAGAGGTTGACATTTTATGAATTGAAGTCCATGCAGATTTAAGTACCATGAGATTATTTTTTTACATATTCTGTAGCCTCTGCCCCTCCACTCTACAGAGCCCATAAAGTGTTTTGTGTGGGCATGCACTGTAGGCACTGTGCCACATAATGAACTAATTTGATCATTTGCTGACTTGCCATCCCATCTACCTGGACATGCATACATGTATAATTTCCCCATTGATATGTTGATATTGTCTTACATAATATAAACAACCAGACTGATTCCTGGGATGTCAGGACTATCTTATGAAGAAAGACTGGATAGACTTGGTTCATACTCTCTAGAATTTAGGAGATTGAGAGGGGATCTTATAGAAACTTACAAAATTCTTAAGGGGTTGGACAGGCTAGATACAGGAAGATTGCTCCCGATGTTGGGGAAGTCCAGGACACGGGGTCACAGCTTAAGGATAAGGGGGAAATCCTTTAAAACCGAGAAGAGAAAAACTTTTTTCACACAGAGAGTGGTGAATCTCTGGAACTCTCTGCCACACAGGGTAGTTGAGGCTAGTTCATTGGCTATATTTAAGAGGGAGTTAGATGTGGCCCTTGTGGCTAAGGGAATCAGAGGGTATGGAGAGAAGGCAGGTACGGGATACTGAGTTGGATGATCAGCCATGATCATATTGAATGGCGGTGCAGGCTCGAAGGGCCGAATGGCCTATGCCTGCACCTAATTTCTATGTTTCTAAAACATATTACATGTAAAATACTCCCTGACACATGTTATCTTCTATTATTAGGAGGCAGCAGTGTATCCCGGGTTACCATGCCAAGTGCTATCATCACTTCTGCAGCATAACAACAATAAATCGAGCTATAGCAAGGTCTCGAAGGAAGAAAGGTAATGATAGGACTCAAACAACAATTCTTTGTGTTTATGGTCATATGATGTTACTTTGAACAATGAAAAGATATACTTGAGGATGTTGATTTATTTCACTTTGCATTCCTTTTCCGTTTTCTTATTCCTCTTTTAATTTAGTTCAATCCACAGATGCAGAAAGGCCTAAAACCCCTGTCCCACGGTACGAGTTAATTCCACGAGTTCTTCCAAGTTTGCCCTGATTTAAATTCGGAGATTTACGGTACTCGGGGCTCTTGTGGACATTTTTCATCATGTTGAAAAATCTTCACGAGTCTTCCCGTGCTTACCTGCCATTAGCAAGTCTTCCCGCGTACCTGCCGTTAGCGCTAACAGACGTCCCCAAGCTCCGATGTACCCGAAAATTAAAAAAGTGATTTGTGTTTAAAAAACCTTGAGATCCTCTCGCCTGTCAATCACCGCGATGATTAGCGGGCGGGGCAGGATTATAAAACACCAAATGCCTGGATGTGACTCAGTCACTCTGCAAGATCGTGAGGGAGAGGCCAAGACCCCCCTCCCCCCACTGGCCAGCAAATTGGAATTGGTGGAGAGGTGGAATATTGCATTGGGGGACCAACCCTCCCATGTAAAGCTGGGACCCAACGGATCTAGTATATATATAGTACACACACATAGAGTATAATAATATATGGTTTAAATAGACCGCAACACGTAATTAGGCTCCCCATGGAATAATATGAGCATTGAGCACTAGATGGCGCTTAGTTTTTTGATCTCATTTTCTAATTAGCTTAATTAATTAAAGTGCAACTTTTGGCTGACGAGTTATGACTTTCTTCTCAACTTTATCTTATCTAAATTTCAAGTAGATACCAGCCATGGGTCACGAAAGATAAATTCTAGACACATTTTCGATGCTGGGCCCAGCCTAAACCTTTCAAACAACTCCAAACTCCACTCTATTCCAGAATAGAAACAAACATAGAAACATAGAAATTAGGTGCAGGAGTAGGCCATTCGGCCCTTCGAGCCTGCACCGCCATTCAATATGATCATGGCTGATCATCCAACTCAGTATCCCGTACCTGCCTTCTCTCCATACCCCCTGATCCCCTTGGCCACAAGGGCCACATCTAACTCCCTCTTAAATATAGCCAATGAACTAGCCTCAACTACCCTCTGTGGCAGAGAGTTCCAGAGATTCACCACTCTCTGTGTGAAAAAAGTTCTCCTCATCTCGGTTTTAAAGGATTTCCCCCTTATCCTTAAGCTGTGAATTGGAATTGGTGGAGAGGTGGAATATTGCATTGGGGGACCAACCCTCCCATGTAAAGCTGGGGCCCAACGGGTCTAGTATATATATATAGTACACACACACACATAGAGTATAATAATATATGGTTTAAATAGACCGCAACACGTAATTAGACGTAATTAGGACGTAATGTCACAGGACATAAATTCATAAATTATATGGGCAGAATTAGGTGATTCAGTCCATCGTCTACTCTTCCATTCAATAATGGCTGATCGATCTTTCCCTCTCAACCCCATTCTCCTGCCTTCTCCTCATATCCCTTGACACCTGTACGAGTCAATAATCAATCAATCTCTGCTTTAAAAATATCCATTGACTTGGCCTCTACAGTCTTCTGTGGCAATGAATTCCACAGATTTATCACCCTCTGATTAAAGAAATTCCAACTCATCTCCTTTCTAAAGGTACGTCCTTTTATTCTGGCCTCTGGTCCAAGACTCTCCCACTTGTGGAAACATCCTCTTCACATCCACTCTATGCAGGCCTTTCACTATTCGGTAAGATTCAGTCTCCCCTCATCCTTCACACCTCCAGCGAGTACTGGCCTATAGTTTCCACTCTTTTAGTTGGCTCCCTTTTTGTAGTCATATTTGTAATTTTCCAATTGTCTGGAACCACTCCTGACTCTAGTGGTTCTTGAAAGATCACTATTAATGCCTCCACAATCTCTAAAGCCACCTCTTTCAACACCCTGGGGTGCAGTCCACCCAGTCCAAGTGACTTAGCGACCTTCAGACCTATCAGCTTCCCATACCAGTTACCTTGCAATCGCCCGGGTCCTATTGGAGGCTCTGGCTACCAGACCTAATATGACTTTTGTCATTACTGCCGCGACTCTCTGCCACATCCACAGCCCCTTGAGTTATTTACCCTCGCTCTGATCATGTGATACATTCCACTTCTAACATGGATCCTGTTCATTCCAGCAGCCCCTCCCAGCCAAGGACTGCTCTCACCCCAACCATGGACTGTTTACCCTCCTACCATCCGGGAGGCATTACATGTCTCTCCGTTGCCGGTCCAGCAGGTCCAGGAACAGCTTCTTCCCGGCGGCTGTCACTCTACTCAACAACGTACCTCGGTGACTGCTAATCACCCCCCCCCCCCTCCCCCGGACACTCCTCCCACAGGAAAAACACTATGCCTGTATATATGCTAATGTAAATATTTATTCAAATCATATGATATGTCGCTCTTCCAGGGAGATGCTAAACGCATTTCGTTGTCTCTGTACTGTACACTGACAATGACAATTAAAGTTGAATCTGAATCTGAAACATCTGACTCTAGATTGCCATGTTCATTCTACAACCTAAAATCTGATCATAACACCAATGTTTACTCCTCTCTAGCCATACTCAATCAGACCCACCATCCAGTTCCAGTATCAGTTTATGTGCATTCCTCTCCACACTGCCCTCAATATACACTCACAACGTTAGACTGCAGACCAATCATCCTTCCCCCTTTAATCCACAATCCGGCACAGGTTCCATTTGTCAAGTTACAATTGTCACTCCCACTTAACCCAAGGCATCAGGTGCAATCATTGTGCCCTCCCCTTTACAGTATTACTTTGATTGTTTTTTTCCCTGCCAAACTAAGATCCAAGACAGTGGCTTTGATTATTCCCAGCCCACATCCCCAACCAAGACACTAGTTGTTGCAATCCTCCAATCTAAAGAGTCCAGCCATTACTATCCTTTCATCCAAACTCCCACCATTGTATTATCTACAAACATCCTTTCCTTTCAAACCATGGGACAAATACTTCATCTCCCCCCTTTACAACCTCTGATCAGACCTGTGGTTGTAGCTCTTATTCCCTAATGCCTAGACCTCACCACTCCTGGTTGGTCCTCATATTCCCTCATGCTCTCATACAATGAAGAAAAAGCAACAATTCTACAACCTATGTGTAGGAAAGAACTGCAGATGCTGGTTTAAGAATGCTGGAGTAGCTCAGCGGGACAGGCAGCATCTCTGGAGAGAAGGAATATGTGATGTTTCGGGTTGAGACCCTTCTTCAGACAATTCTACAACCTAGATCTGTAATGAATTGCTCGTGGTTAGTTTGACTGGTCTAATATGGTGACTGGAACCCATTGTTAAGCACCAGGTAGCATCATCATACATAAGTTATGCCTGGAAATGCAAATCCAAGATGATTGGTGAAACATAGCATTTTTCACCAACACAATTGCCTTGTTGAGTGCCCGAGTCAAGAATAGATCCAAGTCTTGCCTCTTAGTCTCCTGCGCCATTCTCCTTCACAGAAGGAAATACTTCATTCCACATCCTAGTATTAAGTTCAGTGAAAATTGCCCCTGATCAATATTTATGCCACAGTTCACTCTCAAACACCAATCTCTTCATGGACTTAACACAAATGTTTACATCAACCCCTAAATCTTTCCAGTAAAAGTGTATAGAACTATTAAGATTTTCACAACACAGTGTAGCAATGCAAAAATAAACTGTAGATGAAGATGTAGATGGCATTTATTTACTGTTTTTACAAGAGTAGGGCATATTGCACGACAAGGTTGTGTGGAACTATGGTCTCGTCCTTGTATGACTGATGAAGACATCACTCCAGGGATAGTGGTTTTGTTAGTGACTATCACTCTCTCTTGAATACATTAGGAAGACAAATAATGTAATTGTTAAGACTGGAGGATTTTAGTTACATTGAAAGATAGGCTGAGCTTGTTTTCTAGGGTGTGAAGGAGGCTGAAATGTGATCAGAAAGATTTGTATCAGATTATGAGGGGCACAGATAGTGTAGATACTCATATTCTTTTTCCCATGGTAGGACTGTCAAGAGGAAGATTCTAAGTTTAGTTTAGTTGAGAGATACAAAGTGGATACAGGCCCTTTGGCCCACCGAGTCCGCACTGACCAGCTATCCCCGCATATTAACACTACCCTACACACACTAGGGACAATTTACATTTATACTAATTAACTGACATCTTTGGAGTGTGGGAGGAAACCGAAGATCTTGGAGAAAACCCACGCGGTCACGGGGAGAACCTCCAAACTCTGTACAGACAGCACCCATTGTCAGAACCGAACCTAGGTCTCTGGCACTGTAAGCGCTGTAAGGCAGCAACTCTACCACTGCACCACCATGCCGCCCTCAACAAGAGGAGTTTTAAAGCGGATCTCAGGGTTAAAATGTTTATACTAAGAGTGGTTATGTCTGGAACATGTGGAAGTGGTGGAATTAGAATATAATTACTATGTTCACAAGCCATTTAGATAGGCATTTAAAGAGGCAAGGCATAAAAGGATATGATCCTCTTGCAGGCATATTTGGTTTAGGTCAGTATGGACATGGTGAGTTGAAGGTCTAATTTCTGTGCTGTACAACTTTATGTGAAATACCACTCAAATACTTTCTCCAGCACCATATGCTGTAGTATAATAAATCTTTAGATGACTTTATTCAACTTAATATACATCTCAAACAGATTAAAATAAAATGGTCATCATTTGTAGCACTATCCTGGACAGCCTGATACAAAAAGCAGCAATAAAGCAAAACTTACCTCATGCCGAGCTTTAATCCAAAAATGTTCCTTTTTGCATGGTAATAAACAATAAATATTACGTATTAAAATGACATCATACCTAATTTATGTATAATTCCCTTTTCGTACAGCCTTCATGGTAAAATTATTTGGCGTTTACTTTTTATACGTAAAACTGACTTTCAAATGGTAACTCCAACATTGTATTGAGAAGGCAAAGCATACATAGGTTTTGAGGGGACTTGTAAACTACTTTGACAGTACATGATGAAAAACTTAAATGGGCATTGAAATGTAACGAGGCAATGGTTTTTAACTTAATGGTCAGTTTAGATTTAACTGAATGACAATTATCTCGATATCAGGATGGTTAGCTGTTCAAAGTGCATGCAATAAATGCCATATAATATTAACATTGGGCTGATAGTCAGCAGAATGTCCTCCTCATTCAATGAGCCATCAGTAAACCAACCTTCCCATCATGTTATCATGTGGTCTCCCCCAAGCACTGTCAGATAGCTGACCGCCACCTACCCTGCCACTGTGGTCACGTTTCCATTCAACTTCACTTCCCTCCACACAATTGGAGGAGGTAAAATGGGACATGATTGAGGTATATAAAATTATGATTGGAACAGTAGTTTATCGGGAACTTTCCCCATATCAGAAGTGAATTAAAAATAAAAGATGGGATTTAGGGTAAGGGAAAAGAGATTAAGAGCGGTTTCTGAGGAGGGCTTTTTCACCCAGAGAATGGAGAGAACCTGACATGCACTGCGTGACAGAGTGGTGGAAGAAGCAAAGTGGAGGACAGCATTTAAGAAGTGTTTACGCAAGCATTTAAACCGTCAAGGCAAAGATCGCCTCGGTTCAAGTGCTGGAAGATGGGGTTAATATTTCTATGCAAAATTCCAGTATCTGCAGTTCCTTGTGTCGATGGGATGAATATTGATGGGTGTCCAATGGTCAGCATAGCCATGGTGGACCAAATGGCCTACTTCCTATGCTTCCTACGACTCCAAACACTCCTGCCTCACTGTTTTTTTTTGTGTCTAATGGATGACATGATTTCAATCCCTTACAGCAGCCTTCACACCTGAGCAGGCCTCCAGAATGCAAGAGTCTACAGTTCTAAGTAAAAGAATCAAGGGAAGCCTTGTTGTACCCAATTTATGACTACGCAGCATCCCCTGCAATTACAACACAGTGTGCATCCAGGTTAAATGTGGGCTCGTAAAGTAGAACTCATTATGGAACTACACATTACTTTCCCCTTTCTGGAGATAATTATACAACTTAAAAACATTACTATATTCATTAAATTTGAATATGATAAAAAGTGCATCCTCAATCCAATATGTTCCAGTTAACACATTCTGCACAGTTAGATAACTAATTTAATAACCATCATGTTGATATATCCAGTTGACTGCTCAATTAAACAATAAAGAGCAGTGGCCGAGCTAAATGGAGAGGCTATTGTTAATGATTTTATATCAAAAGGAATTAGTATCCATTTTAAAATATCTATAATTTCATTTATCGTAGAACTTCACAGCACAAGAGGCAACATGACACACAGTATCGTGACCTGGTTAACTAAACAAGTCAAGCTTCACATCAGTTTTGTCACACATCTCCGACATTTGTGGCAAGGTACACTAACTGGTCACTGTAAATTGCCCCTAATTGTAGATGGATAGTAGAATTGATGGGATGTGGGGAGAGTAGATCACAAGAAGAATTAGTGGGACAATGGGATTACTCTGCGCTAGCAGGGTCTCGATAGGCTAAATGGCCTCTTTCTATGCAGTAAAGAATAATGAAACAAAAGTATGGAATTTTCTTAAATTAAGCCAAAACATACATTGTAAAGTATTTACCCACACTGCACATGTTCTGAAAATTCCACATGTATGATTGCCGCTACATGTATGTACGGGTGATCATATTTGGGGAATGTGTGTGATTCATGCACAAAAGAGACAATAACATTTAGTGATCGGGTTTCACATAAAACTTACATGTATTGCACTTAAAAGACATTGTGCTACCTGTTAATATATTTTTTAAATATTGAGGGGGTGCAGCGAAGGTTCACGGGGTTAGTTCCCGGGATGGCGGGACTGTCATATGTTGAAAGAAAGGAGCGACTGGGCTTGTATACACTGGAATTTAGAAGGATGAGAAGTATTTTTATTGAATCATATAAGATTATTAAGGGATTGGACACGCTAGAGGCAGGAAACATGTTTCCGATGTTGGGGGAGTCCAGAACCAAGGGCCACAGTTTAAGAAAAAGGGGTAGGCCATTTAGAACGGAGATGAGAAAAAACTTTTTCACCCAAAGAGTTGTGAATCTATGGAATTCTCTGCCTCAGAAGGCAGTGGAGGCCAATTCTCTGGATGTTTTCAAGAAAGAGTTAGATAGAGCTCTTAAAGATAATGGAGTCCAGGGATATGGGGGAGAAGGCAAGAACGGGGTACTCATTGTGGATGATCAGCCATGATCACAGTGAATGACAGTGCTGTCTCGAAGGGCCGAATGGCCTACTCCTGCACCTATTGTCTATTGATGAAAAGTATAAATCCCCCATGGTATGTTAAATCTAAAATTATCTGGGTTAAATACATTTTTTAGATGAGCAAGCGACCGTATGCTTACAGATGTTATTAAATTATACCATAAACTCTGAATACTTTTGGGACCTAATCCTATTTAATTGCATGTGTACCTGAAAAAAACCCCAGAATCGAGGAAAAGCTTTAAACTAAATGACCACAGGGTAAAATATCTAATATTCTGCCAATATGCCATGAAGGCTGACATTACATTCTTGTTCCAAAGTGTGCAAATACACTATAGCTTGATATAAATATTAACAATGGATTTTACGAAGCAAAGTTATACACTGACCAACTGATAAACATTAACAAATGAGCAAACATTCCTTTTTCAGATAACAATGCAACTACTGTTAACACATCAACGTGTCAGCATAACAAGACTGTTGCAAGTTTTAGTTCCAAGGTTGCCTGATATTCATTTTTGCTCACTGCAATTATCTCAATATTATAAACATTTACCCCTGTAAGACAGCCATTGTGGAAAATCAACAATACTGGTGTGCCAAAATGTTTTGCAGTCCTGACATAAGGTATAAAGAAAACATATAGCAATGGATGGTGAGCAAAATTAGGCACAATGTGGATGGCTTGGTAAACATTAACATTTAATTACCACAAATTAGATGAATGAAAGGTTCAAGAGCAGAAAGCACATTCTCTTTGCATCAGTTTCATTTATATCTAAGCCAATCTTCCAAAGCAATTTTGAATATCAAATTAAATCGTGAAATCAATGTAATATAAAGAACATTATATGTAAATATAAATAGTGTATGTATGTAAATATATAAAGATATTTGAAATCATTTTTAATGTTTTTTTTCTCAGCTATTATCTGCTCCAAATACATTTGGCAGTATTTTAAGCCTGTTAATGTGCAGCTGCCAGTTTAGTGAGCTAAAATTATAAATTTGCTTAAATGCACTCTTGTCTTGGACTGGCAGCAAACAGTGCCTTCAGTCATTATCCACTACTTTCAGTTTACCAAACACAAGTACGGGGCAGCTTCTCAGTGAAATCTCAGAGGAATCTATCAAGGAAAACCTGACCCGTTGCATCTTCATTCAGGTTAGAAACCATTCTTATATACACTGCCAAGAGAAAAGTATCAGATCATGAAATCGATGCTTAAGATGTGGACCTTCCATCCCATATGCTTGTATAAAAATTGAAGATAGTTAAATCCACTTTAGATAAACTGCTTAAATTCAACAACAACTGGAGCACATTGGTAAAAAGCAACAGTTATGCCTGATGTACCACTGAAACAAGTAATTATGGGAAACTACAGAGGTTTATGCCCAAATGAAAATTAAAATGACAGCATTCATGGCAAACGGTTTGCATGAGATGGCAGCTGCAGTACACAAAATTCTTACGCTATTTCTGGATCCTCCATTATCAGGCATCTGTTGTTCATCAGAATAAAAATGATATTTAGACACTGGTGTGAAATACAATAAATTCATTCATCTTCCATACATTTTCTACTTAAAGCACACAAACGTTCCCTCAAACACAATTATTTCTACCGAAGTGAATCCTACAAATTATTAGTAGAATTGTTATAAATTGTTGATATGGACTATTTCCAGCATTTAACTATTTCGTAAGAAGTATCAGGTAACATTGATGGTTTACCATATTCCAAAACATTCTTCATAATATATATCTCACATAGCTTTGCAAGACATGTCTTTTTCTCCAAAGTTACATAATTAAAGCGTTGCAAAACACAGAAGTCAGTGAGACACAAACATTTATATTTTAATGATTCTATGCTGCCATCTTTCTCTGAAATATTTGATAAAATATTAAAATCTTTGTGATTGAATGTTTCAAAGATATGGAAAGATATTATTGTAATGTACATGTTGTACATTAATCTCCAGAAAATATCTTCTCATCTGGTCTTTTAAGATTACATTTCAGGCATTAAAGCTCTAAAATCTTCCAATGTTGCAGAAATAATCCAGCAGTAATGTAAAAATACTTTTACTCGATTATTAATACACCATCCTGAAAGGAACATTGTCCTTAGCATCCTTTTTCATTTTTTCTTTGTATTTCCCAACATTGCTCTGGTTTTTCATTTATTCCTCCACCATTTACTCAGTTATTTTTCATCTCCTTTAATGGTCAGTTTGTAGATCTGAGAGAAAAAGTGCTAAAGATGTTTCTTTCGCATATGACTAACAAAACAATGAGGAAAATAAACACAAGGACATTTTTGGTAATGCTGAAAAGATAACCTTCAGACAAAATGATCCTACGGAACAGTCACTTTGATGCCTTGGTGATTAAATACAAAATTAGTATACTTCAATTACTTGTATCAAGTAATCTTGAATCCTTAACTGAGATCAGGGAAATCAGTGAACTGATTTGAACCAGGCTCCGAGTGTACCATTGAAGAAGAGAAGCTCAATTCAGCTATCTGGGCTGAAGTTGCAATGAGACTTGGTAAATAAAAGGATTCTATTTTCTTGTACAGTGTGCATGCTATTGTGGATAATATTCCAGAAAAACATAATAATATTTAAAGAAGGCCGAAGGAACAAGAAGAATCCGCAAATTTGCCACTGAATGGCTTTACCTGCGCAAGCTTCATCATCATGTGTGCAAAGATGTGGAGAAAGCCAACAACTGCATCCCATAATCTGCTGTGAGCCAGACTTTGCTGGTTACCAGTACATGGACCCTGCAACACATTTAGGTAGAGTGCAACTTAGATAAAATATCATGTACACAGTGGAGTTGTAAGTATTCCTAGGTATTCTAATAATTTATCATTCAATTGCAAGATATTGCTTGCTTAAAATAATTGTTAAATAAGACAATGTTTCTTTATTAACAATTGGAATAATTAATGTAGATAGTTGAGGAATTTAAGTAATTGTTGTTTTAATTAAAATGTTAGTAGGTCATTTTATTTACTGATTTTAAAACACTATTGCTTGTATAAAATAAGGCACTGTTAAAATGAAGGGAAACACTGCAGCATGATAAGTCATTATCAATAATTTCCAAACTGGAAGGATACAAAGAGTGGCACCTCTCAAGTTCCAGTGTTTGTATCATTGGTAAGTGCTCTGCACTTGGTTAAAGAGATCACATCAAAACTCACAGAAACATAAAGGGAGGTAGATGCTGCATCAAGTTTCATGCCAGATTTAATACAGGAAGTATCAGCCCAGAAACTAATAAGAAAATCAGACTTGGAAATTATTTTGTCTAAGATGTTTTTTGTTACCTTTAGAATCTACAAAGCAGCATGGTTCATGAGTGACTCTTTATAGTGTATCTCATCCTTTACTTGCTTGATCCTGCATATTTGATGTGTGCAATGATGATGCCAACTTTGTTGCCTCTACTGCTATCCTGGCCTGTGCAAATACCACAATGAAAAAGTGTTGCCCATCCAAAGGAGAAGAGGTTTTAACAGAGGTGTTTGCCGTTATTTACACTGTCGTTGGAGACTTCCCTTTTTGAAATGTTGGAACAGATTTCTATTAATAATTTGGGCAAAACCTTCTGGATTATTTTGGGGATCCTCCAATTATTCAATCTTCTTTCTGGTCATTTGCATCTTTGGTAATGATTTTTACTTTTTTCCTGCACAGCCGCAGTAAGTAATGGTTCAATTTGTGTACAAATATTGCACTCAATGTTGGCAAACACCTCTTTCCAGTAGAACGTGGAAGAATGAGTGTGGCACACTGGTATAGCACCATTTGTGAATGAATGAAAGATATGAGATTTTATTCATCAAACAAATTGTATTTTTATTGTGCCCTTAACATGGCAAAATTCAAAGTGCTTCCCAATCTGCCATTAAGAAAAAAAGAGTCAATGAAGTTAGAGTTGGGTGATGTAGGAAGATATCTACCCGCCAAGACAAACAAGTGGTGGAAGAATGAACATGAATGGTCCATGACAGGAGGAGCTGATAACGGAGAGAATTGTGGGGCTGGTGTACCAAAGCAGGAGCAATTAGTGTGTGTTAGTATGCAGACAAACGACTATTAAATAAGTTCAAATTTATGGAGACAAGAAGTTGGGAGGATGGGGAAGGCAAGAATCTCACTAGAACTTTCACCCTCTCACAATGCCAACTTTGCCCTCCTCAACACCAGGTCGCTCAACAACAAAGCCCTTGCCCTCCATGAACTAATCCTTGACAACACTCTGGACTTCCTTCTGCTCACTGAAACCTGGCAACAACCCAATGTCTTCTTCTCCCTCAATCAAGCATCCCCACCTGGATTTAATTACATCTCCAAACCCCGCCCCTCCCGCCATGGAGGTGGCCTCACTGTTATTTTCAACCAGAACTTTCGGATCACTGAACTCACCCTCCCCCCAGTAGCATCATTTGAATTCCTCGCCTTCAAAGCCCTTTCCTCCATGACAGTCATCCTCATTTACCGGCCACCTAAACCAAACCCCTCCTTCCTATCTGACTTCACTGAACTCCTCACACTTGCCTCATCCTTCTCCCCACGTCTGCTGCTACTTGGTGACTTAAATATTCATATAGACTCCCCCACGTGCAAGCTCGCATCTGAATTCGCCTTTTTACTTGACAACTTCTCTCTCACTCAGCACTTCACCTTTCCCACCCATGACGAAGGTCACATCCTTGACCTGGTCTGCTCCACAAATTAACCGGTACTCGACCTCCATCTATGTCTCTTCCCCCTCTTTGATCATAAGCTTATACGGTTCACCATCCCTTCTGCGACACCTCGCCCCCGCTTCCTCCGTGAAATCACCTTCCGCAATCTAAAATCCATCCATCCCCACCATCTCTCTGACCTGCTCTCTACCACTCTCCCCCTGGACTCAACCCATATCTCACCTGATGATCTCACAAACCATCTCAACTCCACCTTGTCTACCTCCCTTAACATTCTGGCCCCCCTCCAAACAAGAACCGTAACTTTGAACACATCTTCACCCTGGTACACACCTGCACTTCGTAAGCTGAAACAGACTGGTCGCCGACTTGAACGACTCACAAAGAAATCATCTCTCACAGTCCACCATGAAACTTACAAACTCCACCTCACTGCCTACAAAGATGCCCTCATTGCTGCAAAATCTGCCTACTTCTCCTCCATATTCACCGACCCCTGCCTAAACCACAGAACCCTCTTCTCCACGGTGGGCAACCTCCTCAAGCCTCGAGCCACCACTCTCCCTACCTCTACTCCGGATCTCTGCATCTCATTCCTCCACTTTTTCGCTGATAAAATCAGCACCATCTATCAATCTTCATCCCCTGTACCCGACTCCCCAGCATCTACTCCACCGCCTACCAAGGCCCCTCCTTTCAACATCTCCACTGACCTCCTTACCATCTATATATTACTAAAACTCTGTTCTTGACCGGTTTTGGCTTTCTGTGCTGTGGTTTCCGAGAGTACGCCACCACCTACATCATTTTTGGCCACCTCGCTCAGAGCCCCCCTCTGGCGTATGTGTGCCGAGGATATTTCCCGTCGATGAAAATTGACAGAGATATTAATGTTTTTACAACATTCCCCATTCTCTCCGCTGCCTCTGCTGGAGGGAGGGGGAGGGACTATAAAACCAGGAAGTGGTGTGCCTCAATCAGTCTCTGCAAGTGGTGTGCCTCAATCAGTGTCTGCCCCCCTCTCTCCCCCCCCTCTCTCTCTCTCTCCCCCCCCCTCTCTCTCTCCTCCCTCCTCCCCTCTCTATTAGCGTGAGGGGGGGGGGGGGGGGGGGGTAGTAGTTAGTGTGTGATGCTGCATGCCGCCTCCCCCCCCCCTCACAACCGCACATTGGGAAACAGACCCAACGGGTCTGCACTTGGTCTAGTATAGCCATATAACAATTACAGCAGGGAAACAGGCCATCTCGACCCTTCTAGTCCGTGCCGAACACATATTCTCCCCTAGTCCCATATACCTGCGCTCAGACCATAACCCTCCATTCCTTTCCCGTCCATATAACTATCCAATTTATTTTTAAATTATAAAAACCAACCTGCCGCCACCACCTTCACTGGAAGCTCATTCCACACAGCCACCACTCTCTGAGTAAAGAAGTTCCCCCTCATGTTACCCCTAAACTTCTGTCCCTTAATTCTCAAGTCATGTCCCCTTGTTTGAATCTGATTTATAAAGGTCAGCATACCAAAAGCTTTCTTTACCACCCTATCTACATGAGATTCCACTTTCAGGGAACTGTGCACAGTTATTCCCAGATCCCTCTGTTCACCTGTATTCTTAAATTCCCTACCATTTACCATGTACGTCCTATTTTAATTTGTCCTGCCAAGATGCAGCACCTCACACTTATTAGCATTAAACTCCATCTGCCATCTTTCAGCCCACTCTTCCAACTGGCATAAATCTCTCTGTAGACTTTGAAAATCTACTTCATTATCCACAACCCCACATATCTTCGTATCATCTGCATACTTACTAATCCAATTTACCACACCATCATCCAGATCATTGATGTACATGACAAACAACAGTGGACCCAACACAGATCCCTGTGGCACCCCACTAGTCACTGGCCTCCAACCTGACAAACAACCATCCACCATTACTCTCTGGCATCTCCCATTCAGCCACTGTTGAATCCATCTTGCTCCTCCACCATTAATACCCAACAATTGAACCTTCTTAACCAACATTCCGTGAGGAACCTTGTCAAAGGTCTTACTGAAGTCCATATATACAACATCCACTGCTTTACCCTCATCAATTTCCCGAGTAACCTCTTCAAAAAATTCAAGAAGATTAGTCAAACATGACCTTCCAGGCACAAATCCATGTTGACTGTTCCTAATCAGACCCTGTTTATCCAGATGCTTATATATATTATCTCTAAGTGTCCTTTCCATTAATTTGCCCACCACTGACGTCAAACTAACAGGTCTATAATTGCTAGGTTTACTCTTAGACCCCTTTTTAAACAATGGAACAACATGCGCAGAACGCCAATCCTCCGGCACTATTCCCGTTTCTAATGACATTTGAAATATTTCTGTCATAGCCCCTGCTATTTCTACACTAACTTTCCTCAATGTCCTAGGGAATATCCTGTCCGGACCTGGAGACTTATCCACTTTTATATTTCTCAAAAGTGTCAGTACTTTCTCTTCTTTGAATCTCATAGTTTCCGTAGCTACTCTACTTGTTTCCCTTACTTCACATAATTCAATATCCTTCTCCTTGGTGAATACCGAAGAAAAGAAATTGTTCAATATCTCCCCCATCTCTTTTGGCTCTGCAGATAGCTGTCCACTCTGACTCTCTAATGGACCAATTTTATCCCTCGTTATCCTTTTGCTATTAATATAGCTGTAGAAACCCTTTGGATTTAACATATAACATATATAAACCATATAACAATTACAGCACGGAAACAGGCCATCTCGGCCCTACAAGTCCATGCCGAACAAATTTTTTTCCCCTTAGTCCCACCTGCCTGCACTCGTACCATAACCCTCCATTCCCTTCTCATCCATATGCCTATCCAATTTATTTTTAAATGATACCAATGAACCTGCCTCCACCAATTCCACTGGGAGCTCATTCCACACCGCCACCACTCTCTGCGTAAAGAAGTTCCCCCTCATATTACCCCTAAACTTCTGTCCCTTAATTCTGAAGTCCTCAAAGGGAATCTTCCCTATTCTCAAAGGGAAAAGCTTGTCCACATCAACTCTGTCTATCCCTCTCATAATTTTAAAGACCTCTATCAGGTCCCCCCTTAACCTTCTGCGCTCCAGAGAATAAAGACCTAACTTATTCAACCTATCTCTGTAACTTAGTTGTTGAAACCCAGGCAACATTCTAGTAAATCTCCTCTGTACTCTCTCTATTTTGTTGACATCCTTCCTATAATTTGGCGACCAAAATTGTACACCATACTCCAGATTTGGTCTCACCAATGCCTTGTACAATTTTAACGTTACATCCCAGCTTCTATACTCAATGCTCTGATTTATAAAGGCTAGCATACCAAAAGCTTTCTTTACCACCCTATCTATATGAGATTCCACCTTCAAGGAACTATGCACGGTTATACCCAGATCCCTCTGTTCAACTGTATTCTTCAATTCCCTACCATTTACCATGTACGTCCTATATGTCCTATCCTATATATGATTTACTTTCACCTTACTTGCCAAAGTAATCTCATATCTTCTTTTAGCTTTTCTAATTTCTTTCTTAAGATTCTTTTTACATTCTTTATACTCCTCAAGCACCTCATTTACTCCATACTCCAAGCACCTCATTTACTCCTTACCCCTCCTCCACACTGCATCCTCTCCCAGTTTGACCTGGTCACCCCTACTGAAATCTCCAAACTCATCAGCTCTTCCAAACCCACTACCTGCTCCCTCGACCCTCTCCCCACTCCCCTGCTGAAGTCCTGCCTCCCCGTTCTCTGCCCCTACCTCACTAATCTCTTCAACTCCTCATTGTCCCAAGGAATTGTCCCATCCCTCTTTCAAAACTGCTGCTGTCACACCAATCTTAAAGAAACCTGGTCTTGATCCCTCCTCTTTCATTAACTACCGCCCAATCTCAAACCTCCCCTTTCTTTCAAAAACCCTGGAGCGTATCGTTGCGTCACAACTTCATTCCCACCTCCTTGCGTATAACCTATTCGAGCCCCTCCAATCTGGCTTTCGCCCCGTCCATAGCACAGAAACTGCTCTCCTCAAAGTCCCCAATGAACTCCTCACCTTTGCTGACACTGGTTCCCTCAACATCCTCATCCTCCTCGACCTGAGTGCAGCCTTCGATACAGTGAACCATAACATCCTGCTTACCAGACTTGGGAACCTTGGCATTGAAGGTTCTGCACTGTTCCTACCTTTCCAACAGATCCCACTTCATCTCTCTCCACAACCACACCTCTGCTACAGCCACAGTCACTCAAGGCGTTCCCCAAGGCGCCGTGCTCGGCCCCCTCCTCTTCATCATCTACATCCTCCCCCTTGGTCAGATACTCCGCCACTTCAACCTGGACCTCCACTGTTACGCTGATGACACCCAGATCTACCTTGGCACCACCCCCCCCCCCCACACCCCCCCCCCCCCCCCCCCCCTCTCCCACATCAACTCCTGTTTGTCAGCTAGAAAAACCTGGATGCAACATTACTTCCTCAAACTCAACAGCGATAAAACAGAATTCCTCCTCATAGGCTCCAAATCCACACTCAGCAAAATCAATAACCCCACTCTCACCATTGGCGTCACCACTGTCTCCCCATCTCCCCAGGCCCACAACCTTGGCGTGATCTTTGATTCCACCCTCTCCCTTGAGCCTCACATCCGCCATGTCATTAAAACCTCCTTCTTTCAACCTCCTCAACATCGCCAAAATCAGACCCTCTCTCACACCTCCCGCTGCTGAAAGACTCATCCTTGCCTTCATCTCCTCCCGACTGGACTACTGCAACTCACTTCTCCTTGGCATCAGCTCCACCTACATCAACCGACTCCAACTGGTCCAGAACACAGCCGCACAACTCATCACCCACACCAAATCCTGGCATCACATTACTCCAGTCCTCAAACAACTTCACTGGCTTCCCATCTCCCACCGGATCACCTACAAAATCCTGATCCTCACCTACAAAGCCCTCCACCATCTGGCCCCCCCATATCTCACTGACCTCTTCTCCCCCTACCAACCCTCACAGTCCCTCAGATCCACATCAGCCGGTCTCCTCTCCATCCACAAATCCAACCTCTGCAGTTTTGGGGACAGAGCCTTCTCCAGGGCAGCTCCCAGGCTCTGGAACTCCCTCCCCCAACTGATCAGCAATTCCGTGTCCCTCACCATCTTCCAGTCCCGCCTCAAGACCCATCTCTTCACCTCTACCTATCCTTAGCCCCACGTCCCCCTCCCTTTTCATCTGTGCTTGAATTGTCTCGTATTGTGTTTTGAATTGAATTCTGTCCTTAATGTGTGTACTAGTCATGTCTCTACTATTTATTTCGTTCTGCTTACATGTTTTTCCTCTACTTGCTACATTTGTGTAAGGTGTCCTTGAGACTCTTGAAAGGCGCCCATAAATGAAAAAATTAAAATTAATAAAATAAAATAAATAAATAAATTTATTATTATTATTAGAATGGGAAACATGGGTTAAGATCACATAGAAAATTCTGTTAGATGATTGATGAAGCTTTGTTACCTGAATATATTCAGTAAGACTATTAAAAACTTGCTTAGCAACAGCCATAGCCTTGGAGAAGTTTCTTTTCCCTTGCTCATCAACAACATCTTTACCAGAGTAGTACCAATAGAAATCACTGATGGATTCCTAAATCAGACAGAGAAAACTGGATTAGTAGTGCAGATAGAAGAATTTCAACCATGAATTATGATCTCAACTTTATGAATGGGCGTCAGACTTTCCTTAACCTGAGGAAACATTACAGAAGCAGTAATTTTTCTTTCTAGATGACAACTGCTGATTCTATGAATTTCTCTTTTGAGTTTCTATTTTTGCATTTTGTATTGCATTTTTTTTGTACACATGCTATACAGCACTGAAACAGACCCTTGCCCAACTTGTCCATGTCGATTGAGTTATCAAGCTGAGATAATCCCATTTGTCTGTGTTTGGCACATATTCTTCTAAACCTTGCCCCACGTACCCATGTAATTAACTTTTATATATTGTAATTGGATGTAACTCTAACACTTCCTCTGGTGTCTTGTTCCATATATCCACCACTAGTCTATGTGAAAGATTTGCGCCTCACATACCTAAAATATTTTGCTTTCACTTTAAAGGTATGCCTTTTAGTTTTAAACTTCCCTACCCTGGGACAAAGACTGTGACCACTCTAATCTGTAATGTATACTCATGATTTTACATACCTCGATAAGTTCTCAGCCTCTTACACTCCAAGTCACAAATCAAGTCAAGTCACATTTATTTATATACCACATTTAGAAAACAACTCTCGTTGGCCAAAGTGCTTTACATTTGTTATAAGAATAGTATAAGCAAACAAAACTACATACATATATATATATATGTATAGCCCTCACTCAGTGGACGTCAGGAAAGGCTTGGGAGTATAGATAAGTTCAGGAAATAAAGCCCCGTCCTATTAAACACGACAACAAATAAGCTCTGAACTACAACAGACTATTATTATTATTGCACTTTATTTATTTATTATGTGTGCATGTGTATATATACACACTGAACTTTTTTTCTCCCGTTATGTACTATGTTTACAGATTCTGTTGTGCAGCAGCATGTAAGAATTTCATTATCCTATCTGGGATATATGACAATAAAACACTCTTGACTAATCCTTTCAGCCTCAGGAACATTCTTGTGAATCTTTTTTACACTCTTTCCAGCCTAATGACATCCTTCCTATCGCTAGGCAACTGGAATTTTACACAATACCCCCGAGTGCAGTCTCACCACTGATTTGTACAGTTGTAACATGACATCCCAATTCTTGTACTCAATGCACTGACTGATGAAATCAAGCATTCTTTACCACCCCGTATCATCACTTTCAGTGAACTATATATTTGTCATTCTGTTCCACAATGCCTTCCAGGGCGCTGCCATTTACTGTAAATCCTGCCTTAGCTTGACTTCCAAAAATGCAACCCTTCGCACTTGTCAGAGTCAAATTCCATCAGCTATTCCTAGACCCACTTTCCCAGATGATCTAGATCCTGTTGTAATCTTAAATAACAATCTTCACTATCCACCACATCACCAGTATTGGTGTCATTCGCAGACTGACTAACCATACCAACTTTATTCTCAACTTAAACATTCACCTCAACCCTCAGGATCCCTTCAGTAATCTTACCTTCCACTATCCCAGCATGTAAGACCTTGTCAAAGGCCATGCTAATGTCCATGCAGACAATCTTTACCACCCTGGCTTTCTTAATCTTCTTGGCCACCTCTTCAAAAAACCTAAACAAATTTGTGACATGCGGTTTCCTATAACCATATAACCATATAACAATTACAGCACGGAAACAGGCCATCTCGACCCTTCTAGTCCGTGCCGAACACATAATCTCCCCTAGTCCCATATACCTGCGCTCAGACCATAACCCTCCATTCCCTTCCCATCCATATAACTATCCAGAGTTCCTATGCCGAGTATCCATAATTAGTGCTGAATTTCAAAATGCAGATAGAACTTTTGGAATCTCTTCCAATAACCTTCCCACCATTGATCTTAGGCTTACTAGCCTGTAGTTCCCATATTGTCCTTGAAGTTCTTCTTAAATAAAGGACCAAAATTCGTCCAGTACGTTGGCCATTGCTAATAGCATTTCTGCAAAGCCCCACCAATTTCTTCCTTATTTTCCCACAACGTTCTAAGATATATTTGGTCAAGCCCTGGGGATTTATCCACTATTAAGCACCTCAACATGTGTACCATAGCCTCTTTAGCAATCTGCATATGTTTTAGACCTCTGTGTTCTCTTCCCTGAATTCCATAGCTTCCATGGCCTTCCCCGCAGTAAATACAGACACAAAATATTCATGTCTGACCTCTCTGCATGTAAGACCTCAACCTAAGTCCTCAGGTTCTTCATTCCTTTACTCTGGGTAAACAAAGTAAAAGATTTTGTGCAGTCAGCGAATCTATTCCCCTCATGATTTTATACACTTCTATAAGATCACCCCTCAGCCTTCTGCATTCCAAGGAATGAAGTCCTGGCAACATCCGATTACTGTAAATGCCCTCTGCACTCTTTCCAGCTTAACATCATCCTTCCTACAGCAGGGTGAGCAAAAGGGAACACCATACTCTAAATGGGGCCTCACCAACATGTTGTACAACTGTAATATAACATCCCAACTTCTATACCCAATACCCTGACTGATGAAGGCCAATGTACCGAAAGTCTCCTTGACCACTCCATGTACCTGGGAACTATGTGCTCCTCAATCTCACTGCACTACAACACTGCCCAGGGCGCTACCATTCACTGTGAAGGCCCTGCCTGGCTTGAATAAACACCTGGCTTAACACCTCACACTTATCTGCATTAAACTCCATTAGCCATTCCTCAGCCTATTTGCCCAGCTGATCAAGATCCTGCTGTAATTTTTGTTAATCATTCTCACTACCTACGATACCATCTACTTTAGTGCAAACTTATCAATCATGCCTTATATAGAGTCATAGTTATTCAGCATGGAAACAGGCCCTTTGGCCCAACTTGCCCACACCGGCCAACATGACCCAGCTACACTAGTCCCACCTGCCTGCGTTTGGCCCATATCACTCCAAACCTGTCCTATCCATGCACCTGTCCACTGTTTCTTAAATGTTGCAATTGTCCCTGCCTCAACTACCACCTCTGGCAGCTTGTTCCATGCACCCACCATAGTGAAAAAGTCACCCCTCGTATTCCTATTAAATCTTTGCCCTCTGGTCATCGATTCCCCTACTCTGGGCAAGAGGCTCTGTGCATCTACACGATCTATTCCTCTCATGATTTTATACTCTATAAGATCACCCCTCATCCTCCTGCGCTCCAAGGAATAGAGACCCGGTCCTCAACCTCATCCTATTGCTCAGTCCCTTGAGTCCTGGCCACATCTTCGTAAATCTTCTCTGTTTCGACCCGAAACGTAACCCATTTCATCTCTGCAGAGATCCTGCCTGTCCTGCTGAGTTACTTCAGCATTTTGTGTCTACCAGCTTGACAACATCTGTACCCTTTCCAGCTTGACAAAATCTAATTCAAATCCAAATAGTTGATATAATCAAAAATAGCAATTGGCCCAGCACCAATTCCTGAGGCACACAGTCCCCCAGTCTAAAATACAACCTTCCACCATCACCCTTATTTGTTCCATGAAGCCAATTCTCTATCCAGTTGGTTATCGCGGGTTATTGATTGGGGACGATCAGCCATGATCACATTGAATGGCGGTGCAGGCTCGAAGGGCCGAATGGCCTCCTCCTTCACCTATTTTTTATGTTTCTATGTTAGTCTCCCTGGATCCCATGCGATCTACCCTTCCAGAGTAATCAACCATGTGGAACCTTATCAAAAGCCTTGCTTGACCATATAGGCAACATCTATGGCTTGCACTGACAAACCTTTTTGGTTACTTCTTCATAGACTCAGATTCGTAATACACCATCTCTCACAGAAAAAAACATGCTGCCTAACCTAACCGGCCGTCCATCCAAATGCATGTATATCTCATCGCTCAAAATCCTCTCTAGTAACTTGTCTACCACAGATGTTAGGCTCAGTGGTTTATAGTTCCTTTGCTTTTTCTAGCTTAAATAGAGGAACAACATTAGCCACCCTCCATTCTTCCAGCACACTCACCATGTCTAACAATGATTCATGTATCTCACCAGGGCTCCTACAATTTCTTCTTGAGCTTCCCACAGTGCCCTTGGATATATCTAATCTGGCTCAGGAGATTTATTTACCTTCATAATCCTTAAGACGTCCGGCACCTCCTCGACCATAATATGTATTTTTATCAAGACATCTCTATTATTTGCCTCATGTTCCCCTGTCTTTATGTTTTTGAAAATGTTTTCATCACCTTGCATACTGACTTCCAGTCTCTCACTAGACTTGGTCCTGCATTGTATCCCAGGATAACAATTCCCCTCCAGTTCAGGTGCAATCTGTCCATGACGTACAGGTCACCGTTGCCCCAATGGCCCAAAAATCTAAATATTTGGCCTATGCAGCAACTCCTCAGCCATACATTGATTTATCCTATCATACTGCTCCGACCCTCACAAGCACATGAGTAATATGGAGATCACTAACCTGGAGGTCCTGCTTTTTAACCTTTTGCCCAACTCCCTATATTTACTTTGCACGACTTCATCCCTTTTTCTATGTATTTAATTTGTGCCATCATGCACACCAACGTCCGGCTGCTCACCTTCCCCTTGAGAATGTTGTGCAGCCAGTCGGAGACGTCCTGACACCCATCCCGTAGTCTTGATTGCTGCCACAAACTCCCCTTTTGGTCCCCCGAACTCACGTCTCCTCTAGACAATATTCTATAGACAACTACATTGATCTTCAAGTGGTAATTTCCTTTCCCATTACCCTTTTGCTCTTACAATAGAATATCTTTTGGATCTATGCTCCTAAGCTGCCAGATCTATTTCATGTTGCCTTTTGTTACCTCATGTTACCTTGCCATTCCCTTCTAACATGTACTCATACATCTCTTGTGTTCCTCATGTGATACATTTAATTTGAGTTGTTTTTTTCTGACTTCCTGGCCAGAGGCTCAATATCCCTCATCATCCAGAGTTAACCAATCCTGCCGGTCATACTACTCACTCTAACAGGAGCAGGATGCTTCTGAACTCTCCGGATCTCATTTTCAAATGCCTCCCACTTGCCGTAAGTACCTTTACCTACATAAGTGTCTTGCAAACAACTGTTGCAAGTTCTTGTTTGATGACATCAACATCAGCTTTGCCCCAATTTAGGATTTCAAGTTGTGAACCAGTGCTTTATTTTTCCATACTACTTTAAAACAAATAGAATTATGGTCACTGTTCTAAAATGCTCAACCACAATCACTTCTGGTCTCACTAATCCAATAAGGTTTTTTGAAGAGGACATCAAGAGGTTTGATGGCATGAATTGCAGTCGACATTGACTATGTGGGCTTTTGCAAGGCCTTTGACATGGTTTCACAAGGTAGGTTCATCTGGAATGTTAGATCACATGAAAGCCAAGGTGCGCGAGCTATTAGGGTTCGGAATTGGCTTGGAGGAGGGAGTCTAAGGCTGGTTGTAGAACTGTGCCTTTTATGATTTGAGACCAGTGGGGCACTGCAGGGGTCATGCTGGGCCCTTTGTATTTTTCGCTATTTCCGTTAACAATTTGAATGACAGCGTAGGGAATATATTGTTAATAAAATTGCAAATTATACCATAACTGGTGGAAAATTGGACAGTTAAGAAGAATATCTAGGTTTACAACAGGGTATTTCCCTGAAAGTGGAATCTCATGTAGATAGGGTGTTAAAGAAAGCTTTTGGTGTGCTGGCCTATATAAATCAGAGCATTGAGTATAGAAGTTGGGATGTAATGTTAAAATTGTACAAGGCATTGGTGAGGCCAATTCTGAAGTATGGTGTACAATTTTGGTCGCCTAATTATAGGAAGGATGTCAACAAAATAGAGAGAGTACAGAGGAGATTTACTAGAATGTTGCCTGGGTTTCAGTAACTAAGTTACAGAGAAAGGTTGAACAAGTTAGGGCTTTATTCTTTGGAGCGCAGAAGGTTAAGGGGGGACTTGATAGAGGTCTTTAAAATGATGAGAGGAATAGACAGAGTTGACGTGGATAAGCTTTTCCCACTAAGAGTAGGGAAGATTCAAACAAGGGGACATGACTTGAGAATTAAAGGACAGATGTTTAGGGGTAACATGAGGGTGAACTTCTTTACTCAGAGAGTGGTAGCGGTGTGGAATGTGCTTCAAGTGGAAGTGGTGGAGGCAGGTTCGGTCTTATCATTGAAAAATAAATTGGATAGCTATATGGACGGGAAAGGAATGGAGGGTTATGGTCTGAGCGCAGGTATATGGGACTAGGGGAGAATACGTGTTCGGCACGGACTAGAAGGGTCGAGATGGCCTGTTTCCATGCTGTAATATGGTTATATGGTTATGATCCTAGATCAGTTGGAAAGGTGGACCAAGGAATGGCAAAAGGAATTTAACACTGACAAATTGTAGTCTAAATGTTAAACCAGGGCACAGCCTACACAGAATGGTAGGGTCCTAGAGAGTATTGTAGCATGAAGAGGTCTAGGAGTAGAGGTATGATTTCCTGAAAGTGGAGGTTCAGGTGAACAGGGTGGTGAGGATGGCAGTTGGCATGTATGCCCTCCTAAGGTAGGGTACTGAGTACAATAGATGGGGTATCATTATACAGCTGTACAAGTTGTTGTAGAAACCACACTCAGAATACTGTATGCAGTTCAGGTTGCCCACCTAAAGAAAGGATGTCATTACAAATGGGAGTCGTTGGTGCGAGGAGGAGTTACCTGGAGCTGTGAGTATAAAAACAGCGTGGGGCTTGCTTCTACAGAGGCCCGGGGAGCCGTTGGTGCGAGGAGGAGTTACCTGGAGCTGTGAGTATAAAAACAGCGCGGGGCTTGCTTCTACAGAGGCCCGGGGAGCCGTTGGTGCGAGGAGGAGTTACCCAAATCTGCAACGTTCCATCTCACTTCCAGAGAAGGAGTCTGGTGGATGCCTCTGATTGGTGGAAGAGGACCAGAGCAGCTGATTGGCTTGTATCCCGGGTAAGGCTTTATTGTATTCGGATAGGGGGGAGAATGAGGGCCAGGGCAGTTTACTGTTCTGGATGTCAGATGTGGGAGGTCATGGAGTCTGAGTGCCCTCCAGACGTCCACATCTGCGCCAGGTGCGTCGAGATGGGGCTCCTAAGGAACCGTGTTAGGAACCTGGAGCAGCAACTCGATGACCTCTGTTTGCTCAGGAAGAGCGAGGAGGTCAAAGAAAGGAGTTACAGGGAGGTGGTCACTCCAAGACCACGGGAGACAGAAAACTGGGTCACAGTTAGGAAGGGCAATGGGCAGAGGCAGGGACTGGTGAGTACCCCGGTGGCTGTACACCTTGAAAATAAGTACTCATGTTTGAGTAAAGGTGGGGGAGACAGCCTACCTGGGGGCAGCGACAGTGGCTGGGCCTCTGGCACAAAGACCGGTCCTGTTGCTCAGAAGGGTAAGGAACAGAAGAGAAGGGCAATTGCAATAGGGGACTCTATAGTCAGGGGGTCGGATAGGCGATTCTGTGGACGCAGACATTAGACCCGGATGGTAGTTTGCCTCCCTGGTGCCAGGGTCAGGGATGTGTCTGAACGTGTCCAAGAAATCCTGAAATGGGAGGGAGAGGAGCCTGAGGTTGTGGTACATATAGGTACCAACAACATAGGTAAAAAAAGAGAAGAGGTCCTGGAAGAAGAATTTAGGGAGTTAGGTAGAGAGTTAAGGAGAAGGACTGGAAAGGTAACAATCTCAGGATTACTGCCTGTGCCACGCGACAGTGAGAGTAGGAATGGAGCGAGGTGGAGGATAAATGAGTGGATGAGGGACTGGTGCAGTGGGTATGGATTCAAGTTTCTGGATCATTGGGACCTCTTTTGGGGAAGGTGCGACCTGTACAGAAAGGACGGGTTGCACTTGAACTCAAGGGGGACCAATATCCTGGCGGGGAGATTTGCAAAGGCTACTGGGGAGACTTTAAATTAGTATGGTTGGGTGGAGGGACTCAAATTGGGAAAGCTAGCAGTCAGTGTGTGAGGCAGGAGGCAGAGAATGGTAGCACTCTGACCCAAAATGTAGGGGAGAGAGAAGCAAAAGACAATAAATAGAGAAAAAGAGAGGGTGGGTTTCTTAAATGTGTATATTTTAATGCTAGGAGCATTGTAAGAAACGTGGATGAACTTAGAGCCTGGATTGACATCTGGAAGTATGATGTTGTGGCGATCAGTGAAACATGGTTGCAGGAGGGCTGTGATTGGAAACTAAATATTCCAGGAGTTCGTTGCTTCAGGTGTGATAGAATTGGAGGGGCAAGAGGTGGAGGTGTTGCATTGCTTATCAGGGGAGATATTACAGCAGTGCTTTGGCAGGATAGATTAGAGGGCTCGTCTAGGGAGGCTATTTGGGTGGAACTGAGAAATGGGAAAGTGGTAGCAACACTTGTTGGGTCCACTGTTGTTTGTCATGTACATCAATGATCTGGATGATGGTGTGGTAAATTGGATTAGTAAGTATGCAGATGATACGAAGATAGGTGGGGTTGTGGATAATGAAGTAGATTTTCAAAGTCTAAAGAGAGATTTATGCCAGTTGGAAGAGTGGGCTGAAAGATGGCAGATGGAGTTTAATGCTGATAAGTGTGAGGTGCTACATCTTGGCAGGACAAATCAAAATAGGACGTACATGGTAAATGGTAGGGAATTGAAGAATGCGGGTGAACAGAGGGATCTGGGAATAACTGTGCACAGTTCCCTGAAAGTGGAATCTCATGCAGATAGAGTGGTAAAGAAAGCTTTTGGTGTGCTGGCCTTTATAAATCAGAGCATTGAGTATAGAATGTTTAAGAAGGAACTGCAGATGCTGGAGAATCGAAGGTTACATAAAAAAGCTGGAGAAACTCAGCGGGTGCAGCAGCATCTATGGAGCGAAGGAAATAGGCAATGTTTCGGGCCGAAACCCTTCTTCAGACTGGTCTTTAAAATGATGAGAGGGATAAACCGAGTTGACGTGGATAAGCTTTTCCCACTGAGAGTAGGGAAGATTCAAACAAGGGGACATGACTTGAGAATTAAGGGACAGAAGTTTAGGGGTAACATGAGGGGGAACTTCTTTACTCAGAGAGTGGTGGCTGTGTGGAATGAGCTTTCAGTGAAGGTGGTGGAGGCAGGTTTGTTTTTATCATTTAAAAATAAATTGGATAGTTATATGGATGGGAAAGGAATGGAGGGTTATGGTCTGAGCGCAGGTATATGGGACTAGGGGAGAATACGTGTTCGGCACGGACTAGAAGGGTCGAGATGGCTTGTTTCCGTGCTGTAATTGTTATATGGTTATATGGTTACATGTAGGAAAGAACTGTAGATGCTTTTTTAAATTGAAGGTAGACACAAAATGCTGGAGTAACTCAGCGGGACAGGCAGCATCACTATGCTTTTTTAAATTGAAGGTAGACACAAAATGCTGGAGTAACTCAGCGGGACAGGCAGCATCACTAGAGAGGAATGGGTGTTGTTGTTTCGGGTCGAGACCCTTCTTCAGATGTCATTTCGTTGGAATCGGGGCAGTTGAGATTTACCACAATGTTACCAGGCAGTCATTGTATGGAGAGGCTGGAGAGGTGATATTGTCCTATTGTCCATTTTAAAGTGATATTGTCCTTTGGAGCATAGGAGGCTGAGGTGTACAAGATCATGAGGGACATGGATAAAGTGAATAAGAAGGAATTACAGAAGCTGGAAAATCGAAGGTACACAAAAATGCTGGAGAAACTCAGTGGGTGCAGCAGCATCTATGGAGCGAAGGAAATAGGCAACGTTTCGGGCCGAAACCCTTCTTCAGACTGGATAAAGTGAATGCTCATTATCTTTTTCTCAGGGAGAAGGATTCTAAAACTGTAGCGCAGCGGCTTAAGGTGAGTGGGAAGAAAATTAAGAGGGACCTCAGGGGCAACTTTTCTCTCAGAGGATAGTTCATACCTGGAACAACCTGGCTGACAAAGCCACAGATGCGGATACAATTACAACTTTCAAGACATTTGGACAAATTTATGGATAGGAAGGATTTAGAGAGATACAGATCAAGTACGGATAAATGGGACTATCCCAGAATGCCAACTTGATCGGCATGGACAAGTTACCCCTGAGGGCCAGTTTCCAATGCTGTCCGGCTCTATGACTTGTTTTGCGTTGGCTCATTCCCTAATAGGAGGTTGCATGTTGCCACCTCTCTAGTAAGGCCATCTACATATTGCTTCGGAAAACTTTCCTAGACATACCTAATAAATTCTACCCCATCAAATCCCTCAGCACTATGGTAGTCTCCGTCAACATAAGGGAAATTGAGATCAACTATCATTACCAACACATTTCTATTGCAGCCATTTGTGATCCCCCTTCAGATTTTGCTTTAGGGACACAGTGCTCAAAAGTAATACACATCCCATGTAGAAGAATGGAACTCTATGGACTGTTACTTAGTTTCTCCATTAGAATCTTTCGGCCAATATACAGAAAATGCTCAAAATTCAAAACGTTATAAACACCTGTAAGCGCAGCAGGTAGTCGACTGTGCAAATAATGATGTTGATAGTTGTAGTGTTCCCTATTTGAGTTCTCAGGTAATTCTGGAAATCTAAAGGCAAAATACATTTTAATACCTTAGTTTAACATACTCTTGGACATTGTAGGCTTCTTTTAACTTCTTAACGTTTGTTATAATTCTGTGAATGTTTCTTGGACTTTATCACACTGAAAGCAATATATTTTTCTGATCAATGAATGACAAGCCACATTTACAGAATAATTAAACCTTGTCCACAATTTATAACCAATAACATTTGACATGAAACAGCAAATCGAAATATAACCAGATGGATGTGGTGAAATTTGTACATATTCCTCAAGGATATCTTTGTAAGCAGAGACAAGTCATTACTGGCATTTGTCCTTCACAAATTAACTGCATTCCCTATATTGATGCTAACATTTGAAACAAATATCTGAAGAAATTTTGATCAGGATTGAGAAAGAAATTTGATTTAATTAAACATTCTACCTATTGCTGTTTTTCTGCAATTCAAGAACATGAATCAGTCTTTGTTCTCTTAAATTCCCAGTTACATATAATGTTAGAAAATACTGCACACGGAATGTCAAGGATGAAAACTGCCATTCTACACTTGAACTCTGCCATGATTCCAGTCCTTAACCTGGTAGATTATTTCAATCATACATCACTCCTGAACAAGTTTCCCAACATCGTGTGAAATTGCTTATCTTTATATTGAATCATGCTCAATTCAAATCAGCCCCATCACATCACTTCCCATGCAATGATCACTATTCCCATTCCGTCTTTTCACAGAATTTAAAACCCTCAAACCCATCTAGACATCAAAGCAAAATTCCTTATTTTTCTTTGAGTTTACACGAGAATATTTTTTGTACATTCTTCACCTTCTGTCCAATTCTATAATTAAAAAAAGCTTTATGTGTGAAGCAACTCATAATTTAAAAAGTGACATTATGCATGTCCTGCAGAATTCAGTTTTTGTTTAAACTGGACTGCTTATCTTTCAAGAAAGTAAAAAAATTGTTGAATAATTTTATTTCTATCTCACAAATGTATGGCGCTGATCACCCAGTTCGTAAATGTATTTGTAGCATTTGACCCCAGCAACTTTCATTCAAGTAGTACCTTTAGTATAGTTAAATATTCCAAGAAACTTCACAGAGTGTCATCAGAAAATACCACAGAATGAGATGCTAAGGAAGGGCGTCAAAACCATGGTTAATAGAGTAGATTTTGAAGGAGTGTCTAAAGGAGGTGGGAGAGGGACAGAGATGGGAGGGAACGATTGGGTATTAGGATTTTGGCAAGTAAAAATTGTAGTGTTGGCATGGACTCATATTGTGCCAGATTTTGAGAACCGGCTCTGATATTATTCCATTCTTCGTTTGGATAAGCAGCCAGGCACACCCCTCAAACATGTGAAATATTACCATGTTGGGAGGGCACATGCAGACACCTCCATAAATCTTGTTGGGAAATAAATAGAAGCCCCAGAAAATGTTGAACAAATATATTTATGGCCAGGCAGGACAGTTGTGCTGGGGCTGCCATATTGCCAGGGGCTTGGAAGAGGTGGAATTTGTTCATTCTGTCCCGGTAAGTTTTCTGAAGCAATGCGCAGAAGAAGCAACACTGAACCTCTTGTTAATAAATGAGAGCAAGTTAGTGAAGTGTCATTAGGGAGCCGGAGATAGCAGGGGACCGCGGGTAAAAGGAGTTGGAGAAATTGAGTGAAATCCAGGTTAGCCGGGAAGTGGTGTTGGGTAAATTGAATGGATTAAAGGTCGATAAATCCCCAGGGCCAGATAGGCTGCATCCCAGAGTACTTAAGGAAGTAGCTCCAGAAATAGTGGATGCATTAGTAATAATCTTTCAAAACTCTTTAGATTCTGGAGTAGTTCCTGAAGATTGGCGGGTAGCAAACATAACCCCACTTTTTAAGAAGGGAGGGAGAGAGAAAACGGGGAATTACAGACCAGGTAGTCTAACATCGGTAGTGGGGAAACTGCTAGAGTCAGTTATTAAAGATGGGATAGCAGCACATTTGGAAAGTGGTGAAATCATTGGACAAAGTCAGCATGGATTTACGAAAGGTAAATCATGTCTGACGAATCTTATAGAATTTTTCGAGGATGTAACTAGTAGCGTGGATAGGGGAGAACCAGTGGATGTGGTGTATCTGGACTTCCAGAAGGCTTTCGACAAGGTCCCACATAAGAGATTAGTATATAAACTTAAAGTACACGGCATTGGGGGTTCAGTGTTCATGTGGATAGAGAACTGGCTGGCAAACAGGAAGCAAAGAGTAGGAGTAAACGGGTCCTTTTCACAATGGCAGGCAGTGACTAGTGGGGTACCGCAAGGCTCAGTGCTGTTATTAATGATATTATTAATGATCTGGATGAGGGAATTGAAGGCAATATCTCCAAGTTTGCGGATGACACTAAGCTGGGGGGCAGTGTTAACTGTGAGGAGGATGGTAGGAGACTGCAAGGTGACTTGGATAGGCTGGGTGAGTGGGCAAATGTTTGGCAGATGCAGTATAATGTGGATAAATGTGAGGTTATCTATTTTGGTGGCAAAAACAGGAAAGCAGACTATTATCTAAATGGTGGCCGACTAGGAAAAGGGGAGATGCAGCGAGACCTGGGTGTCATGGTACACCAGTCATTGAAAGTAGGCATGCAGGTGCAGCAGGCAATGAAGAAAGCGAATGGTATGTTAGCTTTCATAGCAAAAGGATTTGAGTATAGGAGCAGGGAGGTTCTACTGCAGTTGTACAGGGTCTTGGTGAGACCACACCTGGAGTATTGCGTACAGTTTTGGTCTCCAAATCTGAGGAAGGACATTATTGCCATAGAGGGAGTGCAGAGAAGGTTCACCAGACTGATTCCTGAGATGTCAGGACTGTCTTATGAAGAAAGACTGGATAGACTGAGAGTGGTGAATCTCTGGAACTCTCTGCCGCAGAGGCCAGTTCATTGGCTATATTTAAGAGGGAGTTAGATGTGGCTCTTGTGGCTAAGGGGATCAGAGGATATGGAGAGAAGGCAGGTACGGGATACTGAGTTGGATGATCAGCCAGGATCATATTGAATGGCGTGCAGGCTCGAAGGGCCGAATGGCCTACTCCTGCACCTAATTTCTATGTTTCTATATTGGCACTGGTGACCATATTTTATTAGTTTTTAAATAGTTATGGAAAAGAATAGGACTAGTGCATTGAGGCAAGGTTAAGATAACTTGCTAAGTGTGATTGGGGGAGGTTGTTTGCAGGTGATGGCAAGTGGGAGGTTTTTAAAAGTAAGATGGGAATAATTCAGGACCAACATGTTCTAGTTAGAGTGAAGGGCAAGGCTGTCAGGATTACAGAACCCTGGTTGATGAGAGATTTTGACGATCTGGTCAGGAAAATGAAGGAGATGTACGTCAGGTAAAGATGGCTGGAATCAAGGAAATCCTGAGAAGCTGGGTCGAAAGATTCAATCACATAGTATGATGGATAAGTTACAAGTTAATCTCCTCTGCGATGCAGCTGGCATTGTTAGTAAATTAGCTGATGACACCAAAATGTGATGTATGGTGAAGAAAGTCTTCTAAGATTTTCTAGGGAGAGGTTGGGCAGACTGGGACTTTATTCCATGGAGTGGAAGAGACTATGCGTTGAGAAGTGTACAAAATCATGACGGGGAACGCAGTCTTTTTTATCCCATGGTTGTGAATCTAGAACTTGAAGGTTTAGGTTTAAGGTAAGAGAGGAAAGTTTTAATAGGAAGCTGAGGGGCAAAGATTTCAAACAGAATGTGTATGGAACAAGCTGCCAGAGGAAATGGTTGGAGCAGGTTCTATAACACCATTTAAAAAACATTTGGACAGATATGTGAATAGGAACGTTTTAGAGGGGCATGTATCAAACAAAGGCAAGTAGGACTATCTGATATGGGCATCTTGGGCAGCATGGATGCTGCATAGAAGGACCTGTTGCCGTGCAATGTGATTTGATGCCTAGACACGATAATGACATTTTAGTGGGATTTAGACAGGCACTCGAACATTCTGGGAATGGAAGAATATGGATTGTGTACAGGCAGGTTTACATTGGTATTGTGGTCTGCACAAGCATTGTGTGCATTAGGGCCTATTGCTGTGCTGTTCTGTTCTCTTTTCTTTATAAATAAAATATGTTTTAAAATCAGAAAAAGTGAACTTGTCCTCAAAAAATCAACCTTAATCATTGGTTTAGATGCAAGGAAGAAATGCTTAATTTAGCATGTAAAACTTAATGATGAAAGAATGTGATGATGAGTAAGCAAAAAATATTGTTTACCGTTATTGTGTCCCTCACAAAGCAACTGCAGGAACCTGAACAGATCTTGAGTAAATTCATCGTCTGACATCACCTTCTCACCTACATGGAAAGGCAAGTCATTATTCTGCAGCAGAAACATACACTTGAGAATGGTGTGCAAGGAATTATCATCTCTTTTAAGAAAACCAATGTTAGTAATGAAATCGTGCAGAGAATCATAATGGCTTCAGAAAGGTGACTACAATGTTGAAATGAAACTTTCCTACCCACACTGGAAAATCCATGTACATTTCTTTCAACTGAGATTTTCTCAAACTGTTACTTTTGCAAAGGAGCTAATTGCAAAAGAGAGTCATATGAAGAGAAAACATCAATTCAAACTATAAACATAAACGGTGGAGATGCTGGAATTACCAGCAACTTCGGAGAAGGAATGGTGGAAGGTTTAGAAAAATGTTACACAGATTGGGAGAACTGTGATGAAAATTCTCCCCGTCATACTCTATTTCCATATACCTTCATTTAAAGTTGGTACAGTGACTTACTGGGTTAGCATAGTGAAAAATGGTCAATTATCCTCAGCTGAAAATTCTGTAGTTTTGGCACAAGGATACTGACTGTAGATTTTGAAGCAGTCCAGGAGATGAACATGGATTCAATTGCATTAAAATAATGCCTCAGGAGGAGATTAAGTCGTGGACAAACAGGCAGCTGATTGTACTTTTGAATGATAGGAATGGGAGCGAGGAAATCCAAGAGAGCGAAGATTGGATGTAAAGTTAGGGAAGGATATTGTGGATGAAGTTAGGAGATGGGTTTCATTTAGTTTATTGTCACATATGCCGAGGTACAGTGAAAAGCTTTTTGTTGTGTGCTATCCAGTCAGTCGAAAGATTATACATGATAACAATCAAGCTGTGCATGGTATATCAATGCAGGAAAAGGGGAATAGCGTTTAGTGCAAGATAAACTCCAAGGGCTTCATTTCTATGTCTCCAATGTGGTAGACAGCTCTCTAGTTGGTGATAGGATGGTTCAGTTGCCTGATAACAGCTGGGAAGAAACTATCCGTGATTGGATGGGAAAAGGGAGAAGAGGGATTATCCTGCGTGAAGGCACACTCTTGATTATGCTGGTGGCCTTGCCGAGGCAACGTGGAGCGTAGATGGAAGTACAGTGCAGATTGAATCATTGGAAGGAAGGGTGGTTTGCATGATGGTCTGGGCAGTGTCCACAATTCTCTGCAATTTCTTGCGGTCATGGATGGAGCTGTTCCCAAACAATGCTGTGATGCATCCCAATTAAAATGCTTTCTACTGTGCATCTGTAGAAGTTGCGAGAGTTGTTGGGGACATACCGAACGTCCTAATTGGCCTAAGGAAGTTATGTCCCCAAGAACTCTCACAAACATTTACAGATACATCTTAGAAAGCATTTTTTCAGGACGCATCATAGCGTGGGGCATGTGCAAATAAAATATATGTGGAAGAGCAAAGCCTTAGGGTTATTTTCCCTAAGGTGCAGCTGATCAATGCCACTCGCTGCCCTATGGCAAATCAGTCATTCAATGGGAACTCAAGTGGATGATGAGTTCCCTTTATTTGCATGAAAGTACTCAACACTTTCTTCAAGGGTATTCTTTGCCCTTATTCTATGTGTACTTGTGATAAGATAGCACACATCCATTTGCTAGCTATTGAATTGAAGATTTAAGTAGTTTTAAAGCACCAAAAGGCCAGGTGCTAACCGGGCCTCGTTTTCAGGCACTTGCTTGATTCCTGATTTCTGCAAGATTAGTTGATCTCAGCATAGATGGAGATGTAGTGTCTTAAATGAAACTGATGTGGAGATACACATTTGCTGGGGTTCCTGCTGCTGCTCTTCAATGCAATTATGCATACAGAGATGATGTGTTTGGTCCCAACAATAGGTCTTAGCTGACAATTAACAATTTGTCTTGGCTACTATTAACCTCTCAACTACTTTTCTCATGATTAACATAGGTGTTGTCAGACTCTTTTGTTTCTATTGCAATTATGTAGTAATAACATTCTGGAATCACCAAAACTTGAACTGACCAGGTTGGCTACTTTTGTAGTAAGTTAAATGTAGAACTGATCATGCGCTCAGTCCACTGGTGAATGCACATTTCCTTGATTTCCAATCAGATGCTACCTTATAATCCAAAACTGTTTGCCTTGAAAACATGACTGTCCTGATAAATCAACTATTAATATTAAGATTAAGATCACACAGGTCGGGTGAGTTTAATTACTTTCAACAAAAGCAGTTGGTGGGGAAAGGTTCACAGATGTAAGTTTTGAGGGGTCTGAAGAAGTTGGGAGGGGGGGGGGGGGGGGGGGGGGGGGGCCGGGAGGGGGGGAGTAAGTCAAAATCTCAACCACAAATATGTACACTTGTTATCTGGCACAATTGTTCAAATGTTAACCATGTTCATACCTCAACAGCAACCACTGAATTAGTACAATGTTTAGAAACACACTAGGACGGAAATGTATGAAGGCAGGTGTGCTATTTGTAGATATATACTAGACCAACTGCAGACCCGTTGGGTCTGCTCCCCAAATGCACCTGTTCCCTACCCGTAGCCCCCATGGGAGGCGTGGTCCTCCAACTCAAGCCGTTCCCCAACGTTAGATTCCAGCGCTCTCCTTGCCTTTCTCAGCAGTGATCTTTTAAAAAAGATTCAAATTGCACCTGCCCTGCGTGTTGCAATAGCAAATCGCCCTCCCCCCTCAAGCTATTGTGACGTCATCATTTGAAGGTGATCTCTGCCTCAAGAGGAAAAATGTGAATCAGAATATGTAAAAATCTTGGGAAAGTTGGCATTTTTAAAGCTTTAATCGCAAATAACGTGTCAAATATAGGATTGAAATCTTAACTGCTTGATTTTAAAAAAAATTAATCAGTAATAAGTCGAGAAATAAAACATAAAATGGTCAGTGAAAGTGACATCGGCCTCGAGGGGAAAAATGTGAATCAGAATATGTAACAATATTGTGAAATATGGCATTTTTAAGCCTTTAATCTAGGATGAAATCTTCATTCAGGCTGGTCTCTGCTAACTGAACCATTGTGACATCATCATTTGAAGCTGGTGGTTTTAATTTCAAAGTCTTTTCATGGTTTTAAACTTTAATCAGAAATAAGTCGAGAAATAAAGCATGAAATGTTCAGATAAGGTGATTCCCAGTCTCAACGGGTAAAATGTCAACCGGAATATGTAAAAATGTCATCGTTACCACGTAATTTTTTCGCAAAGATGTAAAGACAACCCAATATACACACACTAATATAGATATATCTACTATTTAAAGTCTCATCTTGTTTCTATATGTGTGTGTGTGTGTGTGTGTGTGTGTGTGTGTGTGATTGTGATCGTATCTACGCCAAAATGGTATGTCAGCACAACATTTTTTTCAGAACCTTGCTCAGCTTTTTCCCGTCATCGCCCTTTTCAAGTTTCCTTCAGATTTTATGTTATAATTCACGTTATTGCTATTTAAAGGTCTAAAAAAGCCAACTTTAAAAAGGTTTTTACAGTTAAATCCTTGCAGCCCCAGCTGACAACAAACGTTCAAACAAAGTTGCAATCCAGGAACACTCTGTGCTTCCACCAAGTTTTCACCTGAATGGAATCTCACAGTCCCCTGACATTGGCAACAATGTTGCCATCATAGAACACTTACTCCTGCCAGCACAGGAAGGGGTGGGGCCAGGGGAAGTGGAATTGGATTTTTTTTTTAAGTCCAGTGCTGGGGAAGGCAAGGGAGTGGTGTAATCGTACATTGGGGAACTGGTTGCATTTGAGGACCAGGCCACCCGTGAGGCTACGGGTGAGTGGTGGAATATTGCGTTGGGGGACCAGGCCTCCCGTCTGACAGGGTCCCACTTGGTCTAGTATAATATTAAAAGTCTTGTCTTGTTTCTATATATATATATATATGTGTGTGTGGCTGATTGAGAATGTATCTATGTCAAAACGGTACATGGCAGCGCTAAACATTTTGCAGAACCTTACTCTGCTTTTTCCCTGTCGTCGATCTTGTCAAGTTACCTTCAGGTTTGATGTTATATTCCACAAGTTATTGAAATTTAAATGTTTAAAAAAGCCAATTTTGAGAATAATAATTGACGAGACTTTTCTGGCAGCTTCCAGTGATATCACAATTGCTACATTGTTGCAATCGCGGCACCCATCAGTCCAGTACCCTTTAAAAAAAATCCTGGGAGCATGGAGGGAGGGTTTTAAAGTCACAGTACACTGAATTTTGAATAAGGTGAACTGAGCAGCCCCTGCGCAGTTGGGGGCTATGGGTGAGTGCTGGCATCTTGCTTTGTGGGGAACGGGTTGCATTGGGGAAATGTGTGAGTGGTGTGCAATATTGCCTTGGTGAACAGGTTGCGTTGGGGGACCAGGCCTCCCGTTTGGGAAACGGGTGAGTGGTGGAATATTGCCTTGGGGATTGGGTTGCGTTGGGGGATCAATTGTTTCCAAGTTCCTATCTAATGCCATCAAATTTTGTCTTGCCTTGTGGAACAGTCCTATTTTTCACCACAACTATTTAAAAACTAATAGAATTATGGTCACTGGTCCCAAAGTGCTCCCCTTACAACACAGAAGGACTCCTTGGTGTCAGTTCTATAACAGTCTGCAGACCCCTATCGTTCATTGTGGAAGTCCTACCCCGTTCTAACCTCCTGAAATGCAACACCTTACATTTAGCAGAATTAAACTCCATTTGCCATTCTTCAACCCATTTGAGCAACTTCTGCAAACTTACTAACCATGCGTTGCACACAGTCATCCATTTTGTTTATATAGATGACTAGCAATAATAGGTCCAGCACCACTGTTGAGGCATACCCTAGTCATGAGCCTTCAGTCCGAAAAATATCCTTCCAGCATCACCCTCAGCTTCCTATCATAGGGCCAATTGTATCTCAAATTAGTCAGCTCTACCTGGATCCCATATGATCCAACCTTACAAAGTAACCTATCATGCAGAACTTTATCAAAGTCCTTGCTGAAGGTCTTGTAGACTATGTCTACTACAATGTCATTGTGATGTTATTCATCAACCCTGAACCATTATAATGTGCTTCTGGAAGGTAATTCCTTTCAAATTAATTCTCTATGCTTTATAAAGTCATCACTCCTCAGAAGAAACTGGTCAGCTGTTGTGGTCTTTACTGGGAAGTTGTTTGTAATTTCAGTATGGACAAGGCTTTCAGAGGTTATTTCAAATGAAATTACTGCAGATGAGGCAAGAGTGAGAGGCACATAGTAATGTCACAGCATGAATCCTGGTATCTGAACATCATAAGCAACTGGTGTCGGAGTGGCCTCTCATTTCCACAATTACATCCCTTGCCTGGGTTGAAATCTGTGAAGAGAATCTGCAAGTACTCAAAAAGGTCCTAACATCTCGAGGGATTATTTCTTCACTGCATCTGTCAACACCCTTCTCCTATGCCACCAGCTGTACCTTTTCGTCCATCACATTATATGTGATTTCAATGTCTAAATCACTGATGCAGAGACATTGAAATAACATATGAGATGATGATGGGCATGAAGACGAGCACGGAGTTTTTTGTGGGATCTATTCAACACCGTACAACATTCCCACCCCTCACATGGGCGGATGTTAACAATAGATCATGGTACAGCCTTTTACCATATCTTTTTTCCCAAAATGAAACCAAGTAGTAATACGAAACACACAAAAACAGCATTGATAAATCTTGTTCATAATATTTATAAGATATATAAAATTAAAACGGCCACTCTGTCATTGTGTATTTTGTCAGACTAACTGCTTCATTCTGGTGCCAAATAGATCTCATGATGGTTGGAGCTGGTATGTGAGGAACAAGGCAACAAAAAGTGAAACAAAATGCATGGATTGTCAAATACGAGAGTTTTTGGAGGAAGGTTGGTTTATTCTCCTTCCAATCTCCTGCTCAAACTGTATTGTGGTTAATGTGGTTCATTTTGCTGTTTCTTGCTTTACTGAGTCCTATTGGCAAGTAGAAATGTGCAGACATTTCACGATGATGGGTTATCTTCGAAAATGCAGGGAATAGTCCAGAAATATGGGGTACAAAAATGTAATTTATTAAGATTTATTTGTATTGTCACTTCAGGAAGCCTATTGAGTGTACATTTTGCTTCTATCAGTTACCAACACAGAATACATAAACCTGTGCTGGAAACTGCTGGCAAATGGAAGTCATCCAGAAATCTCTCTGTTTGGTGCAATGGATGATTAAATAGTTTACTGCAAAATAATTATGCTGATTGAAAATGGATTTAAGGAAGTGGATTGTCAACTGTAATGAATGGGCTAATTCATTTTCTATATTTGTCAGCTACTGGACAAAAATACACAAAAGGGATACATGCACTGATGGAATGTTCTTGATTATTCTATTCATGATTTGAAACTCAGACACAGCAGCACAACAGGGATTTTTTTGTGCTGGCTAAATTCTTTATTGACTATCTTTATGTTGAACATGTGATACAAATTCACTTTCTTCCAACATAAACGTGTTTTTTAGAAGATATCTTTACTTTGGTCAAGCCTGTGGTTTGTTTAGTTTTTAAAATAGTAAAATGTCAGGGTCAACTGTGTGAAATATCAGTAACAAGGAAGTAATGCAGATGCACTGACTGACCCAAGTTCAACATTTATACTAACTAATGGAATTAAAATGTATTTGATCTGCCCTGACTGGACTTAAGTGAAAATTTAGCTCAATATTTCTCAACAATATACATGAGGAAACCGAGTAGCCACTCAAAATGAATGGAGATGAATTAATTACAGACAGTATTAATTGTGATTATATGAGAAAGTATCTATGCTATGGAAGAAGGTATAAGTAGATGAGTGAGTTCAAATAATAAAAACACACAATGCAACAATCCTTTTACTGGCAATGCTCATCAACATACCAGAACCGTTTTGTTTGCCTTCTGAAAAATAGATTAACCAATAGGGGGATTAAACACAATTAACTATTGTACTTTTAGTACACATCAAATCATTTAAAGTCATTGCCTTCTCACAAATGCTTAAAAAAATCACGCCATTAATTTTAAAGCATACACACATTCTGCGGATGTTAAGTATTCAACTCACACGAGAAACCCTCACCTGTAAATGCACTGGGTCTTGAGAATGTTCAGTATTATAAGATGTATCAAGCAAAATCAGACAATCTTTCAAAGTATTATTGAACATGCATTGCAGATTTTAATTAACCAAAAAAAGCAACTATCTGATCAAAACAATACAATGGAGATTTGAAAATATCAAAATAAATTATTTTTTCATATTTGTTTCTTTTAGACAATTTTAGTTTTAGAATTCCACGTTAATTGGTGTAATTTTACGCTGCCACAGAATCCTGCCTTGCTCTTCAGGGATGTGATGATTGTGATTCCTTCCTTAAATTTGAATGTGTGTTCCAGAAAGAAGGTCTGTGGTTTTTCATTTAGAAATAGTTCATATAAAATGTCACAAACCAATGGCAGCACAGTGACACAGCTGGTAGAGATGCTGTTTCTCAGCGCCATAGACCCGGGTTTGTTCTTGCCCTTGGGTTCTGTCTGGGTGGTGTTTGCATGTTATCCCTGTGACCGTGTGGATTTCCTCCAGGTGCTCCAGTTTCTACCCACATCCCAAAGACATGTGTAAATCGCCCGAGTGTGTAAGGAGTAAATTACATAGAACCAGTGTGAATGGATTATCAATAGTTGCCGTGAAATTCATGGGCCGAAGGGACTGCTTCCAAGCTGTATCTCTAAACTAACTGAAACTAATCAAAAATAGTATTGTGAATCAGACTGTTAAGATTCTTTGCTGTTGTAATTTTGTAATTCTTATTACTTATAAGCAGCATACACGTAATCTTGCATAAATAATGCCATAAATTCAGGTTCAGATTACATTGTGTTGTTTAGTTATGTCTTGACTTTACTCCCAAAAGATTTTTAGCTGGAGAAGGTAGACAAAAATGCTGGAGAAACTCAGTGGGTGCGGCAGCATCTATGGAGCAAAATAATTTATCCCTTTGCTCCATAGATGCTGCATCACCCGCTGAGTTTCTCCAGCGTTTTTGTCTACCTTCGATTTTCCAGTATCTGCAGTTCATTCTTAAACATTTAGGTGGAGAAGAGCTTGTTCTGATGAATATGTAAAAGGCCTGATTCCATAATCCTCACTGACATATTGGAAAATGTATTTGTGGGGTTATTGAGAGAGTTCCCAACACAGTGCATGCTATCTATCGATTCCAAAATATATTCTGCAATTTGGAATTGTATGTTTAAATAATTTGTTACATTTTCATATTGTGACTGGAGGAAAGTTGTGTCCCCCCTGAAATATACGAGGTGTGTGTCTTATCTCTTTGCTTTAATATTTCATTAGAAAATGTGTATCCACTATGCCAGGGAAAGAAATACCATGGGCTCTCAACATGTACTATTTAATTTGTTTGCTATTTATACAATAGAATCAAGAATCTGAGAACAAGTCCACTCAACTGTTCTCTCAGCTGAAGACAGCTTGCAAGAGTTTCATTTAAAGAGTTTCATTTTTTAGTGTGTAGAGTAAAACAATTTTCAACTAACCAGAAAGGAATAGTCTGAAGAATATTGTGGCATGATCACTACATGGCAAATTGAGTTTAATGTATTTCCTCGTATGTGTACTTTTAAACAACCAATTCAGAAAGAGCAAATCAACTTTGAGGCTAAAGATTTTCAAATCTCAGAGCATCTGAACTGCGTAGATTTATTAAGCAAAGGGACAGGGATCAGATGCTGTTTTGTTGGTTTTGACCTGCACAGAAATCATATGAAAAAAACCCAAGATAAAAGCTAAACAATGATTTACCACGTTCACGTTTGATGACTGTAGATGAGAGAAAAGTGAAAAAGAAAAAAAGGACGAAAATGAGTTAAAAATAGGAAACTGAAATACAATCACAATAATTCAGTAAATATTATTGAACAAAAATCAACTCAAGAAATTATAAACTAGAAAATGTTGTACAGTTAATTGATCTTCTACAAAGTTAAAAAAGGAAGTAAACAAAATAAACTCTGGAAATAATATTAGGATATTAGGTCTTGAGATGAGATCGGCAGATAGCCCAGTACAGCAATATGTTTAGGATATCAAGGAGAAGGCCTAATTATTTCTTCGCATATTTCTAACGATTCAAGCTTGTAATTTCCTTATTTCAAAACTCACCATAATGAATGGCTACTTACTGGTTCCCTCTTCTGTGACCATTCCTAGGCCTTCAGCCTTATTCTGTCTTTCAAATGCGTTGAGATCCAGAACACTGTTAAGAAATTGTTAAAATGTTAAAAAAAAAAAGATTTCATTATGCCTGGAGCTTAGCATTTGAAATTCTCCTGCGCTGCGGCGGTTACATTTTTCCTTTTATTTCAGTGGAGACAATAGTTATGAGAATAATCTTAGATTAATATTTGAAGTTACAATTTGATTTATCAAGTTAAGAATTTTTTCTCATAAACAGAATGTAATTCTATTATAAAGGTACTATAGTGATGCCACAATATTTTTTATTTTGTAACTTTTTAGACATGGCAATATTTCTAAAATAGTGAGTATTGTAAGTTAAATTAATAAAGTTTGGCAAAACTAATTTCCTTTAAAACCTCCTGTTATCTTCTATTTGGCAATCTGTGCCTTGGTGCTTAAACGCAGTAACTACAGCAAAGCTCATGTCATTCGATGGGGAATGCAGAAGGGAAAATGACTTTGAGCAGATCTGGCAATAAAAGCTCCAGATCTGGAATGTATCATTTTGGCATAGTAGCAGCAATCAGGCCGAATTACTTGCAATCAAAGGCAAGAGTACTGACAGAGCAGCAGCTACAGGATCTGAGATACTGTCACATTAAAAACAGAGCCTCTCTTGTCCCTTGACCAACAGATCAGCAGTGCTGAGTTGGAAGGAACTGCAGATGCTGGTTTAAATCGAAGATAGACACAGAATGCTGCAGTAACTCATCTCTGGAGAGGATTGGCTGACATTTTGGGTCGAGACCCTACTTCAGACAGTGCTGTGCGGTTTGGACTGCTACTCTGCAAATACCTTTCAACAAGGTAAACAATTGTCTCAATTGTAAACAATTGTCTCTTACTTTGACAAGCATCAAAGTAAGAGACAATTCTCAGCCTCCACATCAGCATCAGTTGGGCACCTTCCTCTTATGTTGGACATGAATTAAGACCTGAGGCATCAGATGCTGCAACGTATTTGGGTCTGAAGAGCGTCAATGAAGTGGCCCATCACTTTTTTAGAGATTATTGCTGGGTAACTCCTTGTTATTTGATGTTGTCACAGGCATTGTGGTAGGCCAGACAGACATTTTATGCAGCATACCCATCAATTATTTTGCTGGAGGTGGCCTCATCAAGATCCTCACCAAAGTCCTGCAGACCAAAACTCATGCGCAACTTTTACTTTTGGTAATCTGGCTCTTGTATTAACGGCCCTGATGCCTAAAGTTGTATTTTTCTTCTTGATTCCATCTTTAAGCTAACCTAAAAATCACTGAAAGTTTTAGGAGCTGAGAAGAATGCTGCAGGTAATAATAATTTGACTAAATCATGCCTGCCTGTAGAAGCCTAGTTTTAGGTGGTTCCACAATTCTGACAAGATGCCACAGGATCTTACTTGATTAAATCTTCTCAATTCCAGTTGGTACAAACCTAGGCTGTCCAACCGTTCCTCTTAAAATAACCCACGCATTCCAGATCAATCTCGTTAATGGTCCTGAACTGCTTACAATACAATTACAAAGACTTTGGGCGGGAGCAGCCAATACTCAAAACGTGTCTTAGTCTACAAAAGACATGCTAATGGCCCCTCAACATCTTCTAAACTTAGCTGTGCATCAGGTAGGTGTGTTCAGTTGTGGCACTCCCATCGTTAGGTCAAAAAGTTGCAGATTCAAATTCCACTCTTAACACTTAATTTGCAATGATCTAGTGCAATGATAGTCCGCTCACAAAAGGATGACACCCTTCTCCCCAGACTCCCTTCCATGGCCATCGTAATTATCCCCCAAACATCACCAAAAACAGTGCCTGCTTATTATCGTTTTACAATGTTTTGAAATTTACAATGTTAAAAGGTTATTCTATAACATGTGTTTCCATAACGTTAATTGCATATTATGTAAGTTTGTATTTGTATTACACAGGCAGCATTGGTTAAAACCCAATTTTGATCCTGTTTTGGAAATTAACAAGCAGAAAAAAAGGTGCCTTGATTAAAAAAAAACTCCAGAGAAAAGGATACTGTTTCCATAGTCTCTTAAGAATACAGCTGCTATTTTCACCGCTGCTGGCTATTGAAATTGAAGTGATCTTTTTTATGGACACTTATGCAACAATACTCTATTAAACATTGTAACATACAGCCTTTAGTATTCTGGCAGGATTGTCTATTCTCCTATCTTGTTTGTGTGCTTTGCTGAATCCCTCAGGAAGTATGAGAGCATAAGAGTGGTGACATTGCCAGGCAGTGGGGGCACTCAGGCCAAAACTGCCCTGTACATGGAAGATGGTGTGGTCTTTTGTTCGGATGCACAGTCGGTCCACAGATTGATCAGCATTGACGACCAATTTGAATTGGCATCGGGAGTGAGACCATGCTCTTCGGCAACTGGCCCAACCGATCTACCGCCCCCTTCACCATCAGGTCTGATCACCTTAAGGCGTTGGCATTCTGGTTTGCAGGCGCCGGGGTGTGCAACAAGAATTGGCTGGAGTAGATAGCCAAGGTCAAGCAAAATGTGGGACTATGGAAACGGTGCACCAAGATAACCATGAAAAATGTGGTAATCTCGGGGCTGCTGGTGCGGCCCATCCCCCTGCACAATTTCTGTTTAGTTAATATATATATATTTTTCCGAATAAAGTTTATTTTTGGAATTTGCAGCGTTTAGTATATTGAACTTGAGTAATAAAAAAAACTTAGAGCTATTAAAAACTTTTATTTTTATAAATCCGATGTAAAAATTGCAATTCTTATTACCATTCTGAATCCCTCTGGGCCCTAACCCCCATTTCCTGATTGCCACAATTTTTAATTAACTTCATATATATAACACTGTTCTTATGGGCCTGTCCCACTTAGGCGATTTTTCAGTGGACTGCCGGCGACTGTCAAGTTGCCGGCAGTTGCCAGAAAAACCGGCAACTGGAACGGTGACCGTCAGAGTGGAACAGACACACAAACACATTGCTTCCTTCACCAGCCTGTGTGAATTTTTTAGACAGCGCTCCCCCCGCTTGCCCCGTCTAAAAAATTCACACGGTGCAAAGCCAAGGTGATAGACACACACAGCGATGAACAGGAAGGTTGGCGCTGTAATTAAGACGGCTAAAGCACAGTGTAACTGCTGCTTACATTTTTTTCCCAGTGAGCCAATGAAATTTACTGGTCAGCACCGGCTACAACCTACGATAACCTCCGAGAACCTTCGACCTCCTGACAACCCACTAGGACCTCCTGGCGACCACCTGCGGCTCGAGAATTCTCGCTACTCTCCATGGCGGCTTCATTCTGGTTGCTGCTAATTTTTCAACATGTTGAAAAATTCACGGCGACCATAATAAGGCCGCAACTAGTTCCCAGAATGCGAGAACTCCTCACGACCATGAAGGCGACTCACTGGCAACCACCTGTGAACATGTGGCGACTGCAGTTGCCTAAAAAGTCTCCTAAGTGGGACAGGCCCATTAGGAATTCAACTATCGCGTTGTAGCAGCCTACTGTACGCTCACTTATTTCCTGCAGTGCAGTATAGTAAATTATAAAGCATCTTTGCTGAGGAAATGGTGTATGTTATTGCTGATTGTCCACTATAACCAAGAAAGGTATTATTATTGTATGTAGTTGAAGCAAAGAACTGCAGATGATGGTTAATACCCAAAAGAGACACAAAGTGTGGGAGTAACTCGGTGGTTCAGGCAGCATTGCTGGAGAACATCGCTGGAGGTGACGTTGGGAGCCTTCTTCAGACTGATTCAGTCTGCTGAGTTACTCCAGCACTTTGTGTCGTTCCTACTTAAAACTGGGCGGTTATGCCGCTGGTCTGCACCAGCGAGCCATTCTTCATCCGTTCACGTGGCTGTTGTTGCGGGAAAAGGAGGAGGCAGCGATGGGAGGGGGGCAAGTATGGGGGTGTAGGAAGAGGCTGAGTGGACAGAGCGATGGAAAGTGGAGGAAGTGCCGTTGTTGTCAGCGGGCGGAAAGTGATGTCCCCAACGGTTACAATGTGAGATGCAATAACAGCTGTCTCACTGATGCTGTCTCACTGGTGGGGACGAAGGGTTTGCTGGTGCACCTTTAGAATTAGGGGTGGGGTTGGAAGTCGAGGCTCTAAATGGCCAGGGAGATGTGCAAGCTGGGGTGGCATTGGCAAGTCTGTCTGCTATATCCAAAATGCATTACAAAGGGATCCTGAGATGGAGATAAGTTTGATTTCCTAAGGTGCAAATCCACACAGAATACTTTTTAAACAGCAATTTATATAGGCAGGCATAAGTACAAACCTCAGAAACTGAAATGAACAGCAGTAGCATTAGTTTTATACGGGGGATTTTAAGTATTTCTGTCTCTTTTGATATCACCACATCTGTCACTGTACTGTGCACTGTTAAATGAAAATACACTTGGCAACATTTTCACTAGGACCCCTCCCCAGTAATTTTAGGAAAAACATTATGTTTCATTCGAATGAAAAAAAATATATATTTACAAATACTGACAGTTATTACTGAATTAATGCTTGAATGTCAAGATATTTAATGCTCCTTCTTAGGATAAGCTGCCATTTTGTAACAATAGATGTAGGAGGGACGGGCTGACTGCACCAACATTCGTGGGCAAGAAAGCTGTTTATGACACGTGCAGGAACTGGCTGAAATAACAGAATTGAGAGGAACAATGTTCTTAAAAGGCTCCAAATACAGCTCTGGGAAACAGATTGACTGCATGACAAGAGTCAGTAGGTCCTGCCACCTGGGGTCTTTGTTTATCGGAAGAGGTAGCTTCAACATAACTGTTGAGCTTTGTCCCAAGAGGCTTTTGGAAAGATTGCTGAGAAGGAGTTGTTTGTTTACACACTGTTTAGCATTTTGCTAAAAGCAGGTGCTGGGAAGTTTATAGACTTTTATTTCCTCACTTAAAATGTGCCTCCAATATCCACATTTCATTATAACCCGGCCAAAGGAGTAATCTTAAAATCATGAAGGGTATAGATAAGGTGGATGTTTTTTCTCAGGCCGCAAGAGTGAAAAAAAATGCCAAAGGTTTAAGATGCGAGGGAAAAAGATTTAAAGCAGCTAAGGGGCTATCTTTTCACACAGGTGATGTGGGCATATGGAACAGCTGCCATAGGATGTGGGAGAGGCAGATAGAGTTACAATGTTTAAAAGTCATTAGACAGGTACAAGGATAGGAAAGGTTTAGCGAGATATGGGCCAATTGAGGCAAATGGGATTCGCTTAGGAAGACAACTTGATCAGCATGGGCGAGATGGGCTGAAGGGCTTTTTTCCCTGTTGTACAATAACTCAAACCGAGTCAAGAGTGTTTTATTGGCATACTAGACCACCAGGACCACCAGGACCTACCCAGGTCGTAGAGCAGAGCCATGGCCTGGAACTCGGCCTGGTTCTCGTACTCGGCCCGGCCCTGGCTGTGGACTCCAGCTGTCAGCTCCGAGCCCGTCCCTGACTCAGGCTCTTCCTTGGTTCCAGGTGCCCCGGTCACTCTCCCTCTCTACCCCCTCACTCTCCATCCCTCTCCCACTCTGCCCTTCTTTTTCGTCCCTGTCCCAAGCACCGGGCACAGCTCTCACTCTAGCTCGAGCACCAGGCTCGGCTCCAGCCAGGCACCACCGTCGTCACCAGGTGTGGGGCGCCGGCAGCTGCTGCCACTCTCAGTGCTCGCAGTCCTTGGATCCAGCAGCGGCTTCTTTCTTGGCACCGGTTATGGCCCCATCCCAAGCACCGGGCACGGCTCTCAATCTGGCTCGAGTACCAGGCACGGCTCCAGCCAGGGCCCGCGGCACCACCCTCGTGACCGACATCAGCTGCCGCACGAACACTGGAGTGCCCCTCCCTCCCGGAGTGTCCCGGTCCTGCCTTGTGAGTGTATTGTGATGTCACTCAGGTTTTTTCTTCCAAAAAGGGTGAGTTTTCGGGTTGTTTTTAAAACTTTAAACGATTAAAAACTTCAGATAGGTGGGAATGCAATGGGAAGATGTTTATCGCCACGACGGGAAAAATGTGATGAGATGGGAAGGCTGGGGCCTAGAGTTCTGAAGAAAATAGGAAAATTAATCAGATTGACACACACACACACACAGCCACAGAGAGAGTTTTATAATAATACTAGACTATGTGCAGACCCATTAGATCTGCTCCCCCAACGCACATGTTCCCTACCCATAGTCCCCATGGGAAGCATAGCCCTCCAACTCAAGCCGTTCCCGAATGTAAGGTTCCACACTCCACTGCCTCTCTGAGCAGTGGGCTTTATAAAATTATTCTAATTGCACTTCCCCTGCATGTTGCTATAGCAATTCGCCCTCCCCCTCCTGTGAGGTGAAAATTTCAGTGTTCCTGCTAGCCGAGCCATTGTGACATCATCAGTTGAAGCTGGTCATTCTAAATTCAAAGTATTTTGATTTTTTTTAAACATTAATAGTAATAAGTCGAGAAATAAAGCATAAAATGTTCAGTGAAAATATGAATCAGAATATGTAAAAATCTTGTTAAAGTTGACATTTTTAAAACCTTAATTGCGAATAACGAAAAATATAGGATGAAATCTTCAGTGAAGCTGATCACTGCTACCCGAGCCATTGAGACGTCATCAGTGAAAGCTGGTCGTTTTAAATTCAATGTCTTTTGATGTTTTTAAACTTTTACTTTTAATCAGTAATAAGTCGAGAAATAAAGCATAAAAGGTTCAGATAAGGTGCTCTTGGCCTAGAGGGGAAATATGTGAATCAGAATATGTAAAAATGTTATCGTATTGCATAGTGTTTTCACAAAGATGTAAAGACAACCACATATACACACGTACAAGATCATACTTTTGAAAGGTCAATGGAGTTCGATCAAAGGGAAATGTAGTTTCGATCGGATACGGCAGTGGGATATTATCTTAATAGTGGGATCTCTCAGCCACAGCAAAATTGGTATTAGGACAGGGCCTACAATCAATTTAGGTAAACCGACTAAGAGCTTCACTCAGGAAAGATGCTACTGAACTACTGTATTCTGGATGGGGGAAACTGGTTGTTCACTCAGCATCAGCAGAGAGACCACTGAGACATTGATGACAGCCAGGAACTTAACTCACTACGAGTTGTGTCTCATTGAACGGTTGGAAGTTTGATTCCCAGGATGGCTGCGAATATACATAGGGTTTAGATTCGATAGAATGACAGGGAAGGCTAAATCTACTGCCAGTGGTCATACTAAGATTACAGTAATCTCACAACTTCTAGTAGCTTCTTCTCTACACAATAAGGATTTCTGGATTGTTGCCATTTACACCAATTAAATCCTTTGTGATGGCTCTACACAGCTGGTGTTGGGCTGCTGTAAACATGCACAGCAGGGGGAAACTCCACGTCAACAGCGTTTCTCTGGATACTTTCAAGAGAGAGCTTGATAGGGCTCTTAAAGATCGCGGAGTCAGGAGATATGGCGAGAAGGCAGGGACGGGGTACTGATTGTGGATGATCTGCCATGATCACATTGAATGGCGGTGCTGCCTTGAAGGGCCGAATGGCCTACTCCTGCACCTATTGTCCACTGTTTCCAAAATGTTTAGGTGCCCAGACAAACACAAATTTCACATGACTGGACTGTGGTCGAAATGGGTACTCTGAGAGTGAATTCCTGTTAATCTTAAATATTCACTGTTCAACAATAATTGGTGTGTAATGGATCTTAGTACAGCATCAATCTGACAATTCATACCCTGACATTGACATGCTTTTTCCAAAACCAATCAATAATTTAGCATTATATTTCAGTCATTTAACCTGACAGAAGTGCACCATACAAACATTTCAGCCTACGTGTCTCCAACTCTTTATTCAGTGCTCATCCATTTGCTGCCACTTAGTCCCCAGCCTACTAAATCTTGGAAATTTAAGTAGACTCAAGGAACTACAGATGCTGGTTTACCAAATAAGACACAAAGTGCTGGAATAACTCAGCGAGTCAGGTAGCATCTCTGGAGGACATGGATAGACAACGTTTCGGGTTGGGACCCTTCGAACGTTGCCTATCCATGTTCACCAGAGATGCTGCCTGACTTGCTGAGTTATTCCAGCAATTTGTGTCTTCCTTGGGGTTTGTCCAGATGCTTCATAGATTCATACAACATGGAAACAAGCCTTTTGGCCCAACTCGTCCAAGATGCCCCACTCAAGCTCGTCTTATTTGCCTGTGTTTGGCCACTAATCCTCTAAGCCTTTCCTTTCCATGCTCTTAGTCCAAATATTTAAAAAATGTTGTTATTGTACATGCCTCGCCAACTTCTTCTGGCAGCTTATTCCATATGCCCTACACCTTCTGTGTGAAAAAGTTGCCCCTATTAAATGTTTCCTCTCATCTTCAAGTTACAGAGTCATGGATGTTAAATGTTGTGAGAGCAGTATTCTGTCATTTGAACTTTTCAGCAGAAGTAGTAAATTATTTATGCTCATAACTGTGGAATCAATTGATAGGCCAGACTGTAGAACTTTCTCGTTCAGTGGACACGGAATTGAGAACTCACTGTGTTCAAAATGCAGCAGTACAGAGAAGAACCACAAACTCACTCACCTGCAGGTTTGCATGAGAGCTTGCATACTTTGAAAGAAACCAGTCTCTCTTTTCTCCTTCAGATAGTCTAGCATTTTCTAAACAAAGGGCAGAACCGGTAGACAATCACATTTTGTTGTAATGATCAACTTTTCATTTTTAATTATTTCCCATAGCTTGGGCTTCTCTTGTGGGAGACAAACATTTACGGCTTAACCAAAATGAGATTAATAACCCTTCAAATTAATAGGTTTACCAGGCTTCTTCAGAGAGCTGTTAGAAGCCAATCCCATTGTTGTGGAACTCGGGGACTAGACCAAGAATTCATTCAACCATAGAGTTGTACAGCATGGAAATAAACCATTCAGTCCAATTTGGCCATGATGGCCAATGAGTACCTTTCCGCATTTACCCCATTGTCCAGCACTTGATCCACAATTCTCTATGCCTAAGCAATTCAAGTGTTCTTCTAGACATTTCTTAAATACTGTCAGTGATGCAGTTACAACAATTCTTCCAGCTGTGTACTCCAATTCTCTGGGTGAAGAAGATCCCCCTCATAGGCCTTCTGAATCTATTGCCCCTTACTCTAAACCTATGCCCTCTTATTTAGTCTAATACAGAGAAATGTTTCCTGCAGTCCACCCCATTTCCGCCCCTCATTATTTTATGTACCCGGGTCATGGTCCTGGTTAACGTACTTACCTTCTCCAGACTTTGCTCACAACTGAACTGCTCCATCACAAGCAACAAAGGTGAATCTCCTCTGCATCTTCTCCTGCACTATCCCATCCTTCCTATAGTTCGATGACCAGAATTGCATGCAGTACTCTAGTTGGGATCTGCCTAAGGTTTTATAAAGTTGAACATAACCTGCCAACATGTATTATGCCTCGACCAATAAAGGCCAGGATTCCCAATGTCTTCCTAACCACATTATCTAACTGCATTGATGCCTTTAAAGATCTATAGTCTTGCACTGTGACGTCAATCAATCTTTGAAGTCTGAGCTTCATCTGTACTACCAAAATGCATCATCTCTCACTTGTCTGGATTGAAACCTATCTGCCATTTTTCTGTCTATCCCAATAAAACATTGATTTCTTATTGCAGAATATGACTACCTACCAACAACTCTGCTAACTTGTACATCGTCCGACAACTTACTGACCTTGCCGCTCACATCCAAATTCATATGAATAAAAAACAGGGGTCCAGGCACCAATCCTAATAAGACTCCATTAGTCACAAGCATCCTATTGCATGACAGCCCTCAACCATTATTCTGTTCCCTATTGCCAAACCAATGTTGGATCCAATTTGCTCACTTGCCCTGGATCTCATTGAAGCAACTCCAATATGCAACCTGTCAGAGGCTTTCATAGCAAGAGGATTTGAGTATAGGAGCAAGGAGGTTCTACTGCAGTTTTACATGGCCCTGGTGAGACCACACGTGGAGTATTGTGTGCAGGTTTGGTCTCCTAATTTAAGGAAGGACATTCTTGCTATTGAGGAAATGCAGTGTAGGTTCACCACATTAATTCCTGGGATGGCAGGAATGACATATGATGAAAGAATGGGTCGACTGGGCTTAAATTCACTGGAATTTAGAAGGATGAGAGTGTATCTTATAGAAACATATAAAATTCTTAAGGCATTGGGCAGAATAAATGTAGGAACAATGTTCCTGACGTTGGGGGAGTTCAGAACCAGGGGTCACAGTTTAAGAATAAAGAGTAGGCCATTTAGGACTGAGATGCAGAACAACCTTTTCACCCAGAGAGTTGTGAATCTGCAGAGTTCTCTGCCACAGAAGGCAGTGGAGGCTAATTCACTGGATGTTTTCAAGAGTTAGATAAAGCTAACGAAATCAAGGGATATTGGGAAAAAGCAGGAACGGGGTATTGATTTTAGACGATCAGCCATGTATCAAATATTCTATATTTCTAAAGTCTTTATAAAAATCCATATAAATCACATCTACCACCCTGCCTCAGCAGATCTCTGTACATTTGTAAACTAGATGGGGTTTTACGATAATCCAGATATTTACTTATTACTTAATTTACCTGATCAGCTTAATATGAATTTTCTTCCTGCCAAAATAGAACTTGAACCCTTGAAATATTTTCCCTATGGAGTGTTAAGCTGGTCCTGATCACAATCCAGGCATTTCCACGTGCTAGCTAGCATACCCTGTATATATTGCACATTACTGTCACATAACTGTTTGACATTTATGATAATAAATAAGATATTCAGCATATAGTTTTCTACCTGTTGGACTTCATTATTACCGCCATTCAGAATGGAAATACCAAGCTTTAGAGTTGAGGAAACCATTGCACCAGGCTCACCTGTGAAATGGAGCAGAAAGAAAATCGTGGCAAGTTATCGTAATTTAACCAAAGCTAGTGCATCGGCAACAGCAATGTCACCTAGCACGTTCCAAATTTTAATTTATTTTCTTTTGCGAAGTTAAATGCGAGCTTCAAATCTCCTGACAGTTTTGTTGTCATATTTTTCAGGTTTATATGGAATGTAAAATAAACTATTTAAAATGCACTAGCCTAGAACTTGCAGCAGAGTGTTCCCTTAGTATCCCAAATGTCAGGCATAAGTATAAGCATAAAGGATGTAGACACAAAATGCTGGAGTATCTCAGCAGCATCTCTGTCGAGAAGAAATGGGTGATGTTTGGGGTTGATACCCTTCTTCAGACTCTCCACCTTCTACCTTGATTTAAACCAGCATCTGCAGTTCTTTCCCACCCATTTTGTCCTAAGCATAAAGGATGTCCTCTCTATACGAACAAGGGCAATCAATAATGAATAAAAAATAATCAAAAATGACGCCTCAAAGTCCCCTGCAGCAGATAGTAAAGCATTGGTATTCCTGCAGAATTTGTCCCCTGATACAGATAGGACCATCAGTGATTGCAGTCAATGAAATCAAAGCTAAAGGAGAAAATGATTTATCTTCACATGCTATTTCCAGTTCACATGCTAGGTCCACTATTTCTTCCCTTAGGACACACATGTAGTACTAAAATACTTTAGCAAGTTCTAACTCAAATTATTACTCACACGTATTTCATTCTTTAAGAGCTATTACTGTTATGCTGGCATAGAAGAATAACAATAAGGCTTCTACTATTGATACTGGTGATATATATTAGATTGGTGAAATTGAAAAGTAGACATTTTCTAAAATTCATACCCTTGCATGCACTAATCATCTGTAGAACCATCTCAGCAGATCCACGGCTGTGTAATCTGGACTGCTGGTAGAGAAGTCTTTGTTTCTCCATCTCCTTTTCCTATAAAAATAAAGAAAAAAACTTTATAGTGTACCTTTCATGCCTGATGGTGTCTCATAACACTAACGAAATACATTGCAAATGTAATAACAACCTGATAATGATAAAAAAATGTTATGCATGGACCATTCATTCTGAAATGATTCGTCACGGAGACCAGGCACGTGATTCAAGGGAATCTAGCTGACTTGGTTCTAGTTTATGGAACCCCGTGCTAGCAACCTGCTTCAGAACCATTTCAATCAATAAAAATGAACCCAAATTGAAGCTCTCAATCAGTTTTCCACAGCTTTCACACATTCAATGTCACAATTTCTATACATCCATCGTAAAGCAAGGTTGACTCTCTGTGTGCTTAATACAAGGTGAAGGGCACCTCACTAGAACATCTAAATATGATACCATAAGGCCATAAGACCGGAGCAGAATTCAGCCATTCGGCCCATCGAGTATATCCCTGTCAACCTCATTCTACTGCCTTCCGGTAACTTTTGACACCCTTACTAATCAAGAACCAATCAACCCTTACCATCAGGGGGAGGTAGAGGAGCCTGAAAGCCATGACCAACAGAATAAAGATTAGCTTCTTATAACCATATAACAATTACAGCACGGAAACAGGCTATCTCGGCCCTTCTAGTCCGTGTCGAACACTTATTCTCCCCTAGTCCCATCTACCTGCACTCAGACCATAACCCCCCATTCCTTTCCCGTCCATATAACTATCCAATTTATTTTTAAAAGATAAAATCGAATTTGCCTCCACCACCTTCACTGGAAGCTCATTCCACACAGCCACCACTCTCTGAGTAAAGACATTCCCCCTCATGTTACCCCTAAACTTCTGTCCCTTAATTCTCAAGTCATGGCCTCTTGTTTGAATCTTCCCTACTCTCAGTGGGAAAAGCTTATCCACGTCAACTCTTGTCTATCCCTATCATCATTTTAAAGACCTCTATCAAGCCCCCCCTTAACCTTCTGCACTACAAAGAATAAAGACCTAACTTGTTCATCCTATCTCTGTAACTTAGTTGCTGAAACCCAGGCAACCAGGGACTAACTCTACTGAACGTTTTTCCTTCCATTATTTATTATGTAAAAGAACATGTGTGTTATGATTGTGTTTATAGTTTGTTCGGTTGTTTGGTTGTCCGCGAGCATTGCCACTTTCATTTCACTGCACATCTCGTATGTGTATGTGATAAATAAACTTGACTTGACTTGACTTGAACATTCTAGTAAATCTCCTCTGTACTCTCTCTATTTTGTTGACTTCCTTCCTATAATTAGGCGACCAAAATTGTGCACCATACTCCAGAATCGGCCTCACCAATGCCTTGTACAATTTTAACATTACATCCCAACTTCTATACTCAATGCTCTGATTTATAAAGGCCAGCACACCAAAAGCTTTCTTTGCCACCCTATCTACATGAGATATCACCTTCAGGGAACTGTGCACAGTTATTCCCAGATCCCTCTGTTCACCTGCATTCTTCAATTCCCTACCATTTACCATGTACGTCCTATTTTGATTTGTCCTGCCAAGATGTAGCACCTCACACTTATCAGCATTAAACTCCATCTCCCATCTTTCAGCCCACTCTTCCAACTGGCATAAATCTCTCTGTAGACTTTGAAAATCTACTTCATTATCCGCAACCCCACCTATCTTAGTATCATCTGCATACTTACTAATCCAATTTACCACACCATCATCCAGATCATCGATGTACATGACAAACGACAGTGGACCCAACACAGATCCCTGTGGCACCCCACTAGTCACTGGCCTCCAACCTGACAAACAACCATCCACCATTACTCTCTGGCATCTCCCATTCAGCCATTGTTGAATCCATCTTGCTACTCCACCATTAATACCCAACAATTGAACCTTCTTAATCAACCTTCCATGAGGAACCTTGTCAAAGGCCTTACTGAACTCCATATATACAACATCCACTGCTTTACCCTCATCAATTTCCCGAGTAACCTCTTCAAAAAATTCAAGAAGATTAGTCAAACATGACTTTCCAGGCACAAATCCATGTTGACTGTTCCTAATCAGACCCTGTTTATCCAGATGCTTATATATATTATCTCTAAGTATCCTTTCCATTAATTTGTCCACCACTGACGTCAAACTAACAGGTCTATAATTGCTAGGTTTACTCTTAGAACCCTTTTTAAACAATGGAACAACATGCGCAGTACGCCAATCCTCCGTCACTATTCCCATTTCTAATGACATTTGAAATATTTCTGTCATAGCCCCTGCTATTTCTACACTAACTTCCCTCAATGTCGTAGGGAATATCCTGTCCGGACCTGGAGACTTATCCACTTTTATATTTCTCAAAAGTGTCAGTAAAGTGTTCTTCACAACAACAATTACGTTCTTGAACATTACACAACACTAACCTCAGCAACTATGAACTTATATGAAATGTCTTTGGTTGCACTAAGAACTTTGTGGGTTTTTGGGCTGACATAGAAAATAGGCGCAGGAGGAGGCCATTTGGCTCTTCGAGCCAGTACAATCATTCATTGTGATCATGGCCGATCATCCACAATCAGTATCCCGTGCTTGCCTTCTCTCTATATCCCTTGATTCTGCTAGCCCCTAGGGCTAACACACTAACATCTAACACAAATTCACAACTCTCTAGGTGAACTCTCTCGTATTAGTTATCAGTTTACTGATTTTTAAATAAAATTATGACCTATTTTCTGTGTGTATTGCATTTATGGTCCTGTTAAGCCGGTGCAGTAAAGGATTTAATTTTTCTGTTGTCAATATATATGACAATTAAAATCAAACTCTTGACTCTATTGATTCCTGAAATCTTGGAATTCCTTATCAAGCAAAATGTACAGATATTTACAACACATGAAGTGCAGGGGTGCCAGTAACGTCCAGAACCAGTGAGAAAATATAATTTCCTCATTAGTATATTGGTCAGTATCCCCGCTAGTCATGCTGGAAACTGGGGCTCAATTGCCTGATAGGGAGACAGTTTTATGTTTAAATGGTTCAATTTCCTTGGTGTAATATCATCAACGATCTGTCGTGGACCAACCGCATTGTTGCGGCAGCCAAGAAGACACACCAATGCCCCTACTTCCTCTGGATACTGAGGAAATTTGGCATGTTTGACAGGATATTCCCTAGGACATTGAGGGACGTTAGTGTAGAAATAGCAGGGGCTATGGCAGAAATATTTCAAATGTCATTAGAAACGGGAATAGTGCCGGAGGATTGGCGTACTGCGCATGTTGTTCCATTGTTTAAAAAGGGGTCTAAGAGTAAACCTAGCAATTATAGACCTGTTAGTTTGACGTCAGTGGTGGGCAAATTAATGGAAAGAATACTTAGAGATAATATATATAAGTATCTGGATAAACAGGGTCTGATTAGGAACAGTCAACATGGATTTGTGCCTGGAAGGTCATGTTTAACTAATCTTCTTGAATTTTTTGAAGATGTTACTCGGGAAATTGATGAGGGTAAAGCAGTGGATGTTGTGTATATGGACTTCAGTAAGGCCTTTGACAAGGTTCCTCATGGAAGGTTGGTTAAGAAGGTTCAATGGTTGGGTATTAATGGTGGAGTAGCAAGATGGATTCAACAGTGGCTGAATGGGAGATGCCAGAGAGTAATGGTGGATGGTTGTTTGTCAGGTTGAAGGCCAGTGACGAGTGGGGTGCCACAGGGATCTGTGTTGGGTCCACTGTTGTTTGTCATGTACATCAATGATCTGGATGATGGTGTGGTAAATTGGATTAGTAAGTATGCAGATGATACTAAGGTAGGTGGGATTGCGGGTAATGAAGTAGAGTTTCAAAGTCTACAGAGAGATTTATGCCAGTTGGAAGAGTGGGCTGAAAGATGGCAGATGGAGTTTAATGCTGATAAGTGTGAGGTGCTACATCTTGGCAGGACAAATCAAAATAGGACGTACATGGTAAATGGTAGGGAATTGAAGAATGTAGGTGAACAGAGGGATCTGGGAATAACTGTGCACAGTTCCCTGAAAGTGGAATCTCATGTAGATAGGGTGGTAAAGAAAGCTTTTGGTGTGCTGGCCTTTATAAATCAGAGCATTGAGTATAGAAGTTGGGATGTAATGTTAAAATTGTACAAGGCATTGGTGAGGCCAATTCTGGAGTATGGTGTACAATTTTTGGTCGCCTAATTATAGGAAGGATGTCAACAAAATAGAGAGTACAGAGGAGATTTACTAGAATGTTGCCTGGGTTTCAGCAACTAAGTTACAGAGAAAGGTTGAACAAGTTAGGGCTTTATTCTTTGGAGCGCAGAAGGTTAAGGGGGGACTTGATTGAGGTTTTTAAAATGAGAGGGATAGACAGAGTTGACGTGGAAAAGCTTTCCCCACTGAGAGTAGGGAAGATTCAAACAAGGGGACATGACATGAGAATTAAGGGACTGAAGTTTAGGGGTAACATGAGCGGGAACTTCTTTACTCAGAGAGTGGTAGCTGTGTGGAATGAGCTTCCAGTGAAGGTGGTGGAGGCAGGTTCGTTTTTTATCATTTAAAAATAAATTGGATAGTTATATGGATGGGAAGGGAATGGAGGGTTATGGTCTGAGCGCAGGTATATGGGACTAGGGGAGATTATGTGTTCGGCACGGACTAGAAGGGTCGAGATGGCCTATTTTCCGTGCTGTAATTGTTATATGGTTATATGGACTCGTACAAACCCTTACAGATGCATCACAGAAAGTATAGTGTCAGGCTGCATCACAGCTTTGGGAAGAGCTCTGCCGAAGAAAACAAAAAATTGAAGTTGTCCATCACACAGAACTGACTTCCCACCATTGACTCCATCTACACTTCACTGTGCCTGGGAAAAGCAGCCAACATAATCAAAGTCTAAAGGGCCTGTCCCATTCACGTGTCTTTGGCATGCAAATTACTCGACCTCGTGGTCGCGATGAGGCGCACAGGCATGGAGCGCACTGAGAAGCGCGGAGGGGTAAGGAGTTGTGCGCGACATGGCGCCGGGCTCCGATATTTTTGCAGCGAACAAAATCTTTGCGCGCCTACGACCTGTCGTGGAACTGATGGCCAAAGTAGGACAGGCCCAAGACCCTGGCGAGGCTCAACGTCTCACCCTCAACAGCAGCAGAAGCAGGCAAACGATCACCGTACTCGGCCTGGGGCTCACGGCCGCTGTGGTCCGGATCCGCCCCCACTTCTGCTCCCAGAGCGGGGCAAAGAAAATTGAAGATAGACACAAAATGCTGGAGTAACTCAGCAGGACCAGCAGCATCTCTGGAGAGAAGCAATGGGTGACGTTTCGGGTCACGACCCTTCTTTCAGACAGAAGAAGTCTCGACACGAAACATCACCCATTCCTTCTCTCCAGAGATGCTGCTGGTCCCGCTGAGTTACTCCTGCATTTTGCGTCCATCTTCAAATGACGTCACGCGCTCCAGACAGCTGTGCAGTCGAATGAAGTCGCGCGCAACCTTCGCAGGACCGTCGCGCCTCAAAGCGACCGCAAGGTCGCGTAATTAGCATGCCAAGGACACGTAAGTGGGACAGGCCCTTTATTATTCCCCAACCATTCCTTCTTTTCTTTGCTCCTATTCAGCAGAAGGACAATGCGCACCACCAGACTCAGGAACAGCTTCTTCTCCTCTATTATCAGGTTTCTGAATGGTTCTTCCACAAACTAGGATACTGTCCGATTCACCTCTACCCCATTGCAGACATTGAACTTTGTCTATGGAACTGGTACGTTACAATGCTGAGAGTATTCTGTACTCTGCACCTTCACCTTTGCTCCACCTTGTACTTGGGTTTCACTTGAATGAATATATGTATAGAATTATATGATGTGATTGGATAGCATGCAAAACAAAGCTTTGGTACACATGGTCCAACCTCGGTACACATGCGAATAATAAATCTAAACCTAAAATACTTAAAAAAAAAAAACATTATTTGAATAGAAAAAAGACACAGAGGGCTGAGTAACTCAGAGGGTTAGGTAGCAGCTCTGGAGAACATGGACAGGTGATGTTTCAGGGTCAGGACCCTTCTTCAGACTCTGTCCAGTCTGAACCAGTCTGAAGAAGGGTCCCGACCCGAAACATACATTTTCAGTTTAATGAAGGGACCTGTCCTGCAACGTCACCAATCTTTATTCACCAGAGATGCTGTCTGACCCTCTGAGTTACTGCACCATTTTGTGTCTCTTTGTTTTGTTGTCAGAAATATATCATACACTTGCTCAGTAAATGAGCAAAGGTTAATCCAGTAAAATACGGGTCCGATTTGCATTTCTGGTTTTGTAGCTTCTTACCCTCATATATGGTTATAACTAATAATAGCTTTGGCCTGAATGCATAAAAATCAATTTGTGCTTGACCAATGCAATTGAATTATTTATTTGTAAGCATGTATTTAGGGATTAGCAACAACATGTAGAGCCTATTCATTTACTTGAGATAAAGACCCATAATTTATTTATTTGCCTCTGTACTCCACAATTTCAGATAGGTAATAGAAAAAAATCACATGTGGTTAAAGTGCACATTTGTCAAATTTTATTAAATACCATTTTTATACATTTTGGTTTCACCATGTAGAAATCACAGCTGCGTTTATACATAGTCCCCCCATTTCAGGGCACCATAATGTTTGGGACACGTGGCTTCACAGGCGTTTGTAATTGCTCAGGTGTGTTTAAATGCCTCCTTAATGCAGGTATAAGAGAATTCTCAGTACCCAGTCTTTCAATCACCTTTGAAAACTTTTATTGCTGTTTATCAACATGAGGACCAAAGTTGTGCCAATGAAAGTCAATAGCCATTATGAGACTGAGAAACAAGAATAAAATTGTTACAATACAATAACGTTTATTGTCATTTGAACCGCAAATTAAGTTCAAACAAAATTTAGTTTCTGCAGTCATACAACAAGAAAAGAACCAAGACACATGACAACACAATTTACACAAACATCCATCACAGTGAATTTCCTCCTCACTGCGATGCAAGGCAAAGTCTTGTCTCTCCCCTACTCTCAATTCTTCTCCCGATGTCAAAGCTCCCGGCGGGCGATGGTAAGTCCCGCGGCCATTAAGGCTGCGCCGGGCGATGCAAGATCGTGCTCTGGGTCTTGATGTTGGAACTCCCCGCGGGCGCTAACAAGTCCTGCGGCCATTAAAGTCGCGCCGGGTGCTGTAAGGCCCCGCTCCAGGTCATTTTCAACCCCGCAATTCAGGTCGGAGAAGATGCCGTTGCGGGAGCTCCGAAAATCAGTCTCTCACCAGGGACCCGCGGGCTCCCGATGTTACCGTCCACCGGGCCTGCGGCTGGAGCCTCAGAAGCTTCGAAGTCGGGTCGCAGCCGCGTGCCACCACAGCTCTCCACGCTCCAAGGCCTGCCAGCTCCACGAAGGTAGGTCTGCAGGGTCCGCGATTGGAGCCCCCAGGTCGTTCCAGTTGGAGGCCGCTCCACGATGCTAGGCCCCAATGACAATGGAGACCCGACAGGGAAAAGGTCGGGTCATCCGTACAGGGAAGAGATTTAAAAGTTTCCCCCGCCCCCCACACATACATAGTTAAAAACAATTTTTAAAAAACACTACAAACTATACACTCAACGGGCCAAAAAAAATTAAAAAAGACAGACGGACTGCAGAGGCCGCTGCAACGTTGGTCACGCCGCCCACTTCAACTTAGAGACATCAGCCACACCTCAGGCTTACCAAGATGAACTGTTTAGAACATTATTAAGAAGAAAGAGAGCACTGGTGAGCTTACTAATCGCAAAGGGACTGGCAGGCCAAGGAAGATCTCCACAGCTGATGACAGAAGAATTCTCTCTACAATAAAGAAAAATCCCCAAACAACTGTCCGACAGTCCGAAACACTCTTCAGGAATCAGGAGTCAGGTCAATGACCACTATCCGCTGAAGGCTTCATGAACTGAAATACTGAGGCTACACTGCAAGATGCAAACCACTGGTTAGCTGCAAAAATAGGATGGCCAGGTTACAGTTTGCCAGGAAGTGCTTAAAAGAGCAACCGCAGTTCTGGAAAAAGGTCTTGTGGACAGATGAGATGAAGATTAACATTTATTAGAATGATGGCAAGAGCAAAGTATGGAGGAGAGAAGGAACAGCCCAAGATCCAAAGCACACCACCTCATACTGTGAAACACGGTGGTGGTGGGGGTGTTATGGTCTGGGCATGTATGGCTGCTGAAGGTACTGACTCACTTATCTTCATTGATGATGTAACTGCTGATGGTAGTAGCATAATAAATTCTGAAGTGTATAGACACATCCTATCATCAAACAAATGCCTCAAAACATTGGCCAGCGGTTCATTCTACAGCAAGACAATGATCCCAAACATACTGCTAAAGCATCAAAGGAGTTTTTCAAAGCCAAAAATTGGTCAAATCTTGAGTGGCCGTCAATCATCCGATTTGAACATAATTGAGCATGACTTTTATATGCTGAAGAGGAAACTGAAGGGGACTAGCCCCCAAAACAAGCATAAGCTAAAGATGGCCAAAATACAGGCCTGGCAGAGCATCACCAGTGAAGACACCCAGCAACTGGTGATGTCCATGAATCGCAGACTTCAAGCAGTCATTGCGTGCAAAGGATATGCAATAAAATAAACATGACTACTTTCATTTACATGACATTGCTGTGTCCCAAACATTATGGTGCCCTGAAATGGGGGACTATGTATAAACACTGCAGTAATTTATATGTGGTGAAACCAAAATGTATAAAAATGGCCTTTATTCAAATCTGACAATGTGCACTTTAACCACATGTGATTTTTTTTCTATTACAAATCCCAAATTGTGGAGTACAGAGGCAAATATATAAATGAAGGGTCTTTGTACCAAATATTATGGAGAGCACTGCACCTATAGAAGCAACTGCTAAATATACAGGAGTTTCAGAGAGTGTAAAGATATGCAAAATTCTTCAAATTTCTGACTGAAATCTACAGCTTGCATGGTTTGAAATTCTTATGGTTCATTGCAATACTTACTTCAAAACTAAGCTCAACGTCTTCTTCATTTTCTTCTTCTGCTTCTTCTTCAATGTGACAACTCTGAAAGTAACAGATAAGCTCCTTTCAGCAATGGTAACTTTGGCATAAATACTGTAATAAGTGGCATTTAAGCGGCATAATAAAATATACAAACGTTCAACACTTGCTTTGGTTTTGTTTCAGCTTTACGGATATTTATGAACCATGTTCATTGAATTGACTACTCTGATATCAATAAAATAACAATCAAATTGAAAAGAGAATAACTGCATCATGCTTCCACAGGAGTTGCTTGTCCAGTATCTGTATGCCACTTTATTTTATATTGGCTGAATGTGTCTTCAGTGTACACTTGCAGGCACTTCTGTAACTATAAATGATCTTAACGCTCAAAATCTTTGATGGCCTGGAGTCCTGCATCAGTATCTATAGAACGTGATCGGAAATCCGGGATTTCAGACTGGTTACCAGAGGTTATAAACTGGAATACTTTGTGAATATTTTGTGAAATAGAAACATAAAATACAATCTACAAAAAGCAAAACATGATTGAGATACATCTGATTTTTAAAATATGGTAAAGAAACAGCTAATGACAAAAAGCAATGATTTTTTAAATTATGCTCGTCCTTTAGATCAATGTACATGACTGTATCGCGATAATGTTCAAAATATTTATCAGAATGAATGACTACACTTACCTTTGCCATGATATCAGCATATGACATGTAGAGATGGTCCATTTCCAGTTTGCTGAGGACAATTAAAAAAAATGATTCTAATGTTTACTAAAACCTAAATGAACTCGTAAATAGTCAAGGCAATCATAAGATATACCATTACATCGCAGTCAGACCATTGTCGGCTCCAGTTAATTACCAGCTAAAGTTGCGTCCCTCTCCCTCACTCCCACAACCACAGATTTTTTTTGTTGGTACAATATGGTAAAACAAAGTATAATAAACCGCTTGCCAACAATATTTGTTTTTACAATTCTATGACGTGCCTCAATTAGATATGTATGGCATATGCTAGTTTACAGGTGACATCCTTTTCAAAACGTTTGGAGTGAGTTGAATTCTAATAATTGTTGATGGAAGGTCATAAGAGTCATGGAAACAGGCTTTAGCGCCAACTTGCCCGTCCTTCTTGATTAGTACGTGTGTCAAAGGTTATAGGGAGAAGGCAGGTGAATGGGGGTAGAGTGGGAATGATTAAATTACGTAGTAGTCTCAATGGGACAAATGGCCTAATTCTGCTCCTATGACATGAACATATGCTGACAACATTGGCATTATGGGCTAGTCCTGTTTGCCTGGATTTAGCCCATACCCCCCCCCAAACCCTTTATCCATATATTATACAAACTTTCTTTAAATAGTTGGAATAGAATCAGCTTGTACAGCTTTCTCTGGCAGTTCATTCCAATAGATTACCCTCTGATTGGAAACATTGCCCTTGAGGTCCTTCTTAAATCTCTTCCTTTTCACCTCTTGTTTTAGAATCCTCTACCCTGGGAGAAAACTGTGAGCGTTCAATTTATCCATGCCCCTCATGATTTTCTACACTTTAATAAGGTCCCCCTTGAACCTCCTACTCTCAATAGCAAAAAGTCCCAGTCAACACAACCTCTCCCCATAACTTAAGCCCACAAGACCATTTGGTGACTATCTTCTTCACCTTTTCCAACTTAATGATATCCTTCCTCTAGTTGGGCGATGAGACTGCACACAGAACTCCAGTGTGGTCCCCTGATATCCCAACTTTTGTACTTGATAACCTTCGCAATGAAGCCAAGCATGCCAATGCCTCCTTCATCTCTGTCCACTTGACAAGCCACTTTCAGGCAACCATGCACCACTACTTCTGGTCTCTCTATTCGACAGCACTCTCCTAGTTTCTACTATTTGCTGTATGTACCGCCCTGGTTTGGCACACTAAAGTGCAAGTCCTCAAACTTCTCTGTTTTAAATGCATTTGCCATGTCTTGACTTATCATCGTAACATATCGAGATCATGTTGTAACCATTCTTCACCATCCACTATATCACCAATGATGTTATTATCTGCAAATTTACTAATGATGTTAACTACATTGTTTTTATTCCATCATCTAAATTGCATTTGCCATGGGATTTCTGTGTCTATTTTCCAGCAGGTGGGTAGAGTCCATTGAATGTGATTTGAAATCCTGTGTATGGTTTTATTATCATATCTTTTCATTGATGAGTAATCTCGTCCCACAGCTGGCTTCTGAGGCAGACTTTGTGGGCTGCTATCTCTGGCCCCCCAGGAGCCTAGCCCGACCGTTCCGATACAGTTTGACTCCACCCGGAGACTCTGTTAGTCCAGCAAAACTGATAATCCAGCAAGGAACTAAGGGGGCCAGAAAATCGGTGGTGGACCTGTATTAATTCATCCTTCCTTTTCAACCCTCAATGCAAATTTTTAACACATTTCTCTTTAGTGTTTGACTACGCAATTATACATCCATACCTCTTCTCAGTTAGAGCGGTACGACTGAAGTGAAGAATCAACTGATGAAGTGGATCAGGTTTTGATTCTTTTGCCTCTTCCTCCTCTTCTTCTGCTTCACCTGATTTCTATCAATAAACCGGGCACAAAGCATATCAGCAGTTGAATAAAGGTCTAAAAGAGCTCCATAGGGCTTGAATATGTTTTTACACACACACACACACTCATAGCAAAATCTTTATCATGCAATTTTTTTGCACAAGTATTCATGAATTATAAATCCATATTTTAATGACCAGTTTTAACAATTCTTGAAGAATTGTTTTTAAAATCTTGCAATCAAACTCAAATTCTACGTTCAATTGCATATGTTACACACACTGATACATTATTTTCTTATTCGCTTGGCAGACATATCTTGCATTAAGTGGATATTGTTAATAAGCATGCCTACACCACTATTAATAAACAGTTAGTTTCAGCTGAAGAGGAATTACTTTATGAGATAACAATATGCAGAAGATTTTTGACATATGCCCCCCCCCCGAAAAGTTGTATTATTTGGTAAAAGGCTCCTAATTTCACAATTTTCACAACAGATATTGAATTGGATGGGAAGGTTGCATTTCTTGCTATGTTTCTGAAGCCTCTTCCTTTATAATTGTTTGACTGTCCAAATAGCTTTGATATTTTAATCATATTGAAGAGCGAAGATGTCAGTTGTCCAATTTGGATCCACATTGTTCTGGATCCTTAGTCTTCCACAATTATCATTCTCTGCACACCTTTACGGGGAAATTACTGTGAAATATTCCTAGGTGGAGGTATGCAGAGTGGGCAGATCATGGTATTCATTAGCATATAACATTGTTTTAAAGCAATGCAATGTTCAAGCACAACAAACACTGAACAGCCAATATGATCCACACCAGTATTTTTCAGAGTAATCAACTACTTACTAGTTAATTACTGGTTGATTTCTTCCAACTATTGATACAATTTTGCTGGCTTCTGCACAAAACGAGTTCCACCCAAATATGGCAACAAAGCCGTAAAACTCAGATAATCCTATATCCGTTGATCCACATATTCCAGTGTCTAGGCAATTGGCTCAGCTGGTAGTTGCCTGCACTCCCCTTTGGACTCCCCTTGAACACATCAGGCCTCAATAGGGCCCCATTCTTGTACTCCATAAAACTCACCATATTCCCACTCTCAGGCTCCCTTGAAACTCACAATAGGATCTGTTTCCCAAGCTGACTTTAAACTCACGGTGGTTTACTGGAACAATTATTACACAACCATGTATAATGCAAAATAGCAAATTAAAACTAATGGAAACTAATCTGTACTATTGGAAATAATAACCAACAGTCTGGAAAAATTTCCAGCGCAGCAACATCAATCTTGGGGGTTCAGAGTTTTGGAATATTATTGTGGTATGCATTACCTTTACAGTACAGCATAACTTGGAAAATTGACTACATGCAGTCACAAAAGGACGAAAAAATAACAATTCTCAGAAACCTGATCATGAGGCATTATTTATAGGGGAGCCGAGACACCCTTCGATGTGGAGCTTGATCACCCCGACCACTGGAAATTGGAGCCAAGATCGCCCCGTCAACGGAAGGCTCGAGGCCCCCGACCGCAGGAGAACAAAGAAGGGAAGAGATTGAACTTTTTGGTCGCCTTCCATCGCCTTCCATCACAGTGAGGAATGTGGAGGAGTCGCTGTGGTGGATGTTTATGTTAAAATGTATTTTGTATGTTCTGTTGCTTTTTATACAAAATACATTTTATCATGAACATCCACCACAGTGACTCCTCCACATTCCTCACTGTGATGGAAGGCGAAAAAAAGTTCAATCTCGCCCCTTCCTTGTTCTCCTGTGGTCGGGGGCCTCGAGCCTTCCGTTCACGGGACGATCTTGGCTCCCGTAACCAGCGGTCAGGCCCTCCGCGTCGGGGTGATCAAGCTCCTGCATCGGGGGGATGTCAGCTCCCCCACGCTGGGCGATCGACCCCGGGTCGGGGCTGGTCGAATCTTCTGCGTCATTTGGAGCTTCCCGACATCGGTCTCTACCCGAGTGCGAGCTCCTCGATGGTGAAATCCGCAGGTCGCGGTTGGAGCATCAATGCCAGGCAAGGGCTCGGCTCCAATGGTACGTCCACGTCACCACGGTTTGGCTCAAAGTCAGTCCCGAGCAAGGCCTCCAGCTCCATGATGTTAGGCCGCAGAGCGACCGGAGATATGATCCGGAAAACAATCGCATCTCCGGCAAGGTAAGAGATTGAAAAGAAGTTTCCCCCGACCCCACCCCCACATAAAACAAACCAGAGACCATTAATGGTGGCATTAAGCTTTCATGTACAGAATTCCATGGAATGTGGTAATAAACTCTGTAGTAAGCTGACATTACTGCATATGAACTGCTTCAAATTAATACATCATCATCAGTTAACAGAAAATATCTGTTCTTATTCATCACATATAAAGAGGAAATCAATTATAATATCCGATGGAAATGTCATATTTGGCTATATCTTAAGGCTTAATCTGATTTATGAAATGTACTTTAAACTATATGACCAAAAAGTAAAACAGTTTAAGAATGAAATAAATAAATATTTTGAAAAAGGTAAATGAAAATGTTTTGATGAACTAAGACGAGAAAAGGGTTTGGAAAAACAGCTTTAAGGAAAATAGATGCAAAATCTTGTAGAATATGGTAAATACTGGATATCGGAATTATAAGATTGTGTACTTAGAGAGGTTATTTGGAGGGATCATCTACAGAGGCTTTATAGATAGAAGTTAGGAATAAGAGAGGGGTAATATTATCGACCTCCAAGAGTCAAGCCAGGTGACACATTTTTGTAGAGTGCAATGACCGGATACTATGGACAATAGACAATAGGTGCAGGAAGAGGCCATTCGGTCCTTCAAGCCAGCACCGCCATTCAATGTGATCAAGGCTGATCATCCCCAATCAGTACCCCATTCCTGCCTTCTCCCCATATTCCCTGACTCCGCTATCTTTAAAAGTCCCATCTAGCTCTCTCTTGAAAGTATCCAGAGAACCAGCCTCCACCGCCCTCTGAGGCAGAGAATTCCACAGACTCACAACTCTCTGTGTGAAAAAGTGTTTCCTCATCTCCGTTCTAAATGGCTTACCCCTTATTCTTAAACTGTGGCCCCTGGTTCTGGACTCCCCCAACATCGGGAACATGTTTCTTGCCTCTAGCGTGTCCAAACCCTTAATAATCTTATATGTTTCCATAAGATCCCCTCCCATCCTTCTAAATTCCAGAGTATACAAGCCCAGCCACTCCATTCTCTCAGCAGATGACAGTCCCGCCATCCCGGTAATTAACCTTGTGAACCTACGCTGCACTCCCTGCAAGAATGTCCTTCCTCAAATTAGGGGACCAAAACTGCACACAATACTCCAGGTGTGGTCTCACTAGGGCACTGTACAACTGCAGGAGGACCTTTTTGCTCCTATACTCAACTACTCTTGTTATGAAGGCCAGCATGCCATTCGCTTTCTTCACTGCCTGGTGTACCGGCATGCTTACTTTCATAGACTGATGAACAAGGACCCCCAGATCCCCGTTGTACTTCCCCTTTTCCCAACTTAACACCATTTAGATAATAATTTGCCTTTCTTGTTTTTGCTACCAAAGTGGATAACCTCACATTGATCCACATTAAACTGCACCTGCCATGCATCTGCCCACTCACCGAACCTGTCCAAGTCACCCTGCATTCTCATAGCATCCTCCTCACAGTTCACGCTGCCACCCAGCTTTGTGTCATCTGCAAATTTGCTAATGTTACTTTGAATCCCTTCATGTAAATCATTGATGTATATTGTAAATAGCTGCAGTCCCAGCACTGAGTCTTGCGGTATCCCACTAGTCACTGCCTGCATTCTGAAAGGGACCCGTTAATCCCTACTCTTTGTTTCTGTCTGCCAACCATTTTTCTATCCATGTCAACACTCTACCCCCAATACCATGTGCCCTTATTTTGCCCACTAATCTCCTGTGTGGGACCTTATCAAAAGATTTCTGAAAGTCCAGGTACACTACATCCACTGGCTCTCCATTGTCCATTTTCCAAGTCACATCCACAAAACATTCCAGAAGATTAGTCAAGCATGATTTCCCCTTTGTAAATCCATGCTGACTCGGACTGATCCTGTTACTGCTATCCAAATGTGCCGCTATTTCATCTGTTATGATTGACTCCAGCAGCTTCTCCACCACCGATGTCAGGCTAACTGGTCTACCCTGACAGTCTGAAATAATTTCCTCTAACACAGGCAGAATTCTGATAAACCACCTACACTTTTTCAAAAGGCTCCATATCCTTCCTGTAATAGGGCAACAAGAACTGTACAATACTCCAATGCTGCACAAACCAAAGTCCTATAAAGGAGCAACATAACTTCCTGACTCTGACATGCCCCGACAGATACATACCATAGCAAGCATACAATACGCCTTTTTTTAAATCACTCTGCCACAGAATTCTGTTTTCCACTCTCAGGGAACT